>NC_067137.1:61422029-61726613 GCF_903995435.1 Acomys russatus | reverse complement strand
AACATATTCCATTACTCTTCTAAAGTTAAATAAGCATATTTTACTATATTTGATCATATGTACTTAAGGTATTTGTCTTGTCACCTGAAATTATGTACTCACCGAGTTAAAGAGGAAATAGAGAAACAAATATGACAGAGCAAAAGTGCATGAAATTCAAAAAGCATCATGTTTTCTATGTCCTGAATCCTGGGTCAACTTGCAAAGAGTCACTTCATAAGGATCTTTCATAGAACTGGGACATAATCTGTTTTGCAGGAAAGTTTAGTGGAAAGGAACTACGTACTAGCACATAGTAAGTTTAGAAGGAAAGCTGTTACTGTAACTCACAGAATAAAAAAAGGACATGTGTGATAAATCAAGGTGGAAACACTAAAAGAGAGAGCCATAATGAGGAGGTGTTACACATGAATTTATTGTTTTTCCAATCTGTAATATTGGCCTTGGTTGCAGAAATCAATCAAATAAAATCCTATTCCTCTTGGTTAAAAAATTTCAACCCATGTTTGAGGTGATAATATGTTACATATTCTTTATTTTTTTGTTTCTGGAAGTTTTTCTTTGGTAACTAATTTACTTTAATTAATCCAGTCTTCTGTATCTGCTGTTCATCCATTTAGGTCTTCTGCATTACTCTATTTATATGTCCATGGCACTCCTTAATTATAATCTCTATTTTTTGGAAAAATGTTTAAATTGCTTGAAAAAATATTGCTTGAAATTCTTATAGCCTGTCTCACCATTATTTTTTACTTAATAAAATTATTTTTAGAATTTATTATTTATTTGGGTTAGCAATCATTTTCTAGATATGATTGAAGAGCACAAGTCATGTGGAAACTTTTAGCTTATTAGTAGTGAATTTGAAAAACTGATTAATGGGTTAATATCAAGCTGCCAAAACATAACCTAAGTAAATATCTTTCTAATAAGGTAACTTCCATGACCAAGACTATCTGCATTGTCAGCTAGCTCTCCTTAAATGTCTTGCAAACTTTTTTTATTTTGAATTTAAAGGGAATTTTGTGCAAGTGAAAAATAAATTCAGGACTAGTTTTATGAGAGTATAAAATCCACATTTATTTGATTTTTGATAATTACCAATATAGGACAAATGCTTTATTTGTTATACAGTTTAAAAGTTGATGAAACTTGACATTTGGTCCAGTGCAAGATTTGGAGACCCTTTCTACAGCTGAATAAATGACACTACTAACATAATGTGCTGTTTGAGTACTCACTACCAATGACGATTTCCATTATTTATTTAGGAAGCAACGGGTTTCCCCCACCCTATTTTTATATTATTTTTGTTGGACTTCCAAAAGAATTTGAGGAATACTCAACTATAGTAATTAATTAAATATAATTGAAGTAGGGGTATATATTTTTGGTAGATTTTTACAAATGTTCTGTCCTTTAAAAGCACCAGTCTTAGAAGTTTTATTTGATATGAGATGGAGAGCAGTATAAATAATCTGTCTGACTAAAAGTACATGTAAAAAGAAGAAAAAACTTGACAGGCTCTTGCAGGATCATAATCTATGTGAAACATGCAAAACAACATGCATTCATAACACCTTTCCCGTCTGGCTTCATCTGTATTCATTTGTTGTCAAAACAGGTTTCCATATTTAACTTCCTTTTTTGATTATGCCTTTTTCTTTATTTCCTGGAATGATACGTTATTATCTCTGAAGTGTAGATTTATGCCAAGTTCTATGCACTTCAGTGTGAAGAGTATGGCCCACAGCTCTGGGAATCTCTGTTGTAGCTGTGGAAATCAAATGAATAGTCTAAAAGCTTGATGGCATCTGTGGATAGGAAACTCATTAAAGGCCCAGCCCTCTGTTTTATTTCTAACCACATTTTCCCTGTGGGATTTCAGTGTCTTGCCGGATGAAACCAGCAGGACTCATTACTTACAAAACAATGTTTAGAGTCCTTTCGTGGTATTGGAATGCTTCTGCCAGTCAGGTAAAGAACCTAGGCCTTTATCCTTTCAGGGACAATGCAGCCAGCTCACATACTGCTTGGAAAAGTCATGCCTTTGAATGTAACTGCAGGTGTTGCTTGCAAAGGCTGTTGGTTGGTACCCTCCTATGCAATGTTCAATGGGATAATAGAAAATTCACTTTGGAATTCAAACAAAGTCTCAGAGAAATAGAAATAATAGGAACACAATTTTGAAACTTCCTTAGTTTTTCCCACGAACTATGGACCATGACTAATACCCTCAGGGCAAAAAACATCTCTTTGCCCCTAAGAGATGTATACAATTCAGTGTTTCAAATAAGCAAGTTTCATGACCTCACCAATTTTGTGGCTTCCATTCATTTACAAGAAAATAAATTTGAGGGAGAAAAGAAAGCCATGTTGTGAGATAGAACTTTAAAACACCCACGCTAATAAAAGATCAATGCATTTAAATATAAAGTACAACAAATAGGGTTTTTCCCTCTCTTGTGAAAGAAATCATTTGCTTAACTGGACTCCCTAAACCAAATTAGTATAGTTCTTACTGAATTGCTTGCCTCTCTTTGGTGATGTGGCATTTTGAAAATATTCTTAGAACTTGTAAAATTCCTGCAAGAATAATAAGGGCCTTGCCATTGTAGTATCAAAGAGATTCAATCACTTAAAGTAGTACTATAGGCTTTGTCAAGTGGAATTGCTTTTACAGATTTGCTGAATAACTCATCCATAATGGCTGAAATTTTCAGCCATTTTGTTAAAACATCCAAGGCAGAAGAGATTAGCGTGCACTATAGAGCAGCATATGTATAATCATGTAGAAGTTTAGAACAAGTCTCACAGTGAAGTACCATTTAACCATCCCAAGCTCTAGTCGTTGCATTATGGAAAACAATGTGAGCTATCTTAAAAATGAAGTGTGACTTGTCATTTGCTGGCTGATGAGACTTCAATTGCATTTAAGCTTAGTAGAATGTATTTCTAAACAAAGTTACTGTATTTATGCTTATATTTATAGATAAGAAGGTCTTGTAGAACTGACTACAAAGAATTTTAAAAAAACAGTTAAATATGGCAACCATAGAGAAGTTAAACAGTGAAGAGTGTTAACCTAGTTGTTGAGAAATTAGTATCAATTAGATTCTTAATAATATTATGATAAGCCCACAACAAATATCTGGGGTGCTAAAATGAGAAGCCACAAATATATTTTTTTTTAAAACATGGTTTTCACAATGGAACCACATATGATAGTTTTCAATGGGTCAGTTTCAACTCATAGACTAACAGAACATGCATTTTTATAATTTTATCTTAATTCTGAAAATAAAATGAGGAAAGAAATTGGCATTTTAAAGCTTGTCCCCCAATTCTAGTATACTTTGCAGCAGCAGTAATGAAAGCTGATTCTGGGGGTATGGTTTAGGAAGAAAAGCATAATTTCAAATGTCAAATTCACCTTTCATATTCTGTGCAGAAAATGTCATGGATAAAATACTTGGAGTTTTATATTCTAAGACACAAACTTTGTGGGGAATAAATATTTATCTCCCCGCCTCCCAACACTTAAAAATTTGAACTTAGGGAAGTGTATATAGCTTGTATTGTAACATATTCAATAGAATAAAAACATGGGAACAAGAGTCATTTTAACTTGAATTTAAAGTCACTTGCTTGCTACCATTTGAAAGAATGGAAAGGAAAATATGCAGTAGAAAATTCTTGAATTGCACAATGCAAATGATGACATCATCTTTTTTACTGACTGAAATTTGTAGGGAAGATGTGGAAATCAGAATGTGTTATGAGTAGTATACATGCAGCAGTGGTAAGTAATTTAATAGAATCCATAGACCCATAGCACTCAGAGCAACAGAGTTCGGTATACAGAACTCACTCACCCTCTGCTCAAAGAACCTCAGAGGCCTTGCACAGGCAGGCTGGACCCCTCAGCAATATCTGGTAGTTTAAACTATAATCTAGCTATTGCTAGAGGTGAGGAAATATGTCAGATTCTCTACCATCAATTCTTTCTCTACCTTCCTCATTTTTCACACAATATTTCGGCATATGGAGGATTTAGAAGGTTTGTTGTAAAGGCACAAAAACTATTTGAAAAAATTTAACTAATTAACCCATCTAATTACTCATTCACTGATGAAAACGTGCTTATCTGACATGTTTCCAATGTGCCAATTTCTTCTTTCATTCTCTCTCTCTCTCTCTCTCTCTCTCTCTCTCTCTCTCTCTCTCTCTCTCTCCTCCTCCTCCTCCTCCTCCTCCTCCCCTTCCTCCCCCCTCCTCCTCTTCTGGCTCCACTTTTTCCAATCACCTTGAGTGCTGACTTTTCCAGGTGGGTCTGTCCACTCCAGTTAGGGTTACTAGGAGGCTAGTAATTATCACCACTTTTTTCATCTTTAGCTTAGGCTCTAATGAGCAATGAATATTAGAGGCAAAAACTGAAATCCCAACTGTCAGTTTCAGCACCAGTAAATAATGGAAAATAGAGCCTAACAAGTTAGCTAATTGAAACTTTCCACCATAAATAGATCTTAGATCCAACCACCAATAGTGACCATACTTGTAGACCTTAGTAGAGTAGAACAGTAACTAGCAAGAGTAGATCTGGGTACTACTGCTGGCTCCAGGGAGTAGACCTGAAGAAGTGTGGTGAGATGTTTTTCTTCTGAACACTTCCAGAAATTCCTTTCATTACATAAGGCTTGAGAGTAAAGGCTGCATGGGAGCCATTTGTTCTCCACTCTCCTAGATAATGAGGCAGCTATTTCTGAGAGTCAGCGGCATTTGATAGCTGTCCTCTGAATGTGGCAGTCAGGTTGCTGACACTGACATCTTGTTTTTTCCATGCACCTGCTTCTCTTCCTTGTCCTATTACAACTTTACTACTACCTTTCCCTCTTCCTCTACTATATATGTACTTTCTAAAGTTGACTAGACTATTTTATTATATAACTTTTGTGGATCAGTGTAAAGTTTTGTGTATGAATCTACATATAATTACCATCTTCCATCTCATGTTAGCTTTCTGTGATTGAACACCTGAGGCAGATGCTGCAGTTGAGAGACATGTCACAATAATAAGATCCGGCTTTACACTGCATGTTTTCTCTGATGTTTTCTGTGCTAGAATAGAAATATAAGGTCTTGTGTGTCATTCTCATCCAGCTAATCCCGAACCAACATGGTCACAACTCCCTGCCACTAGGTGATCTCTGCACACACTCATTTCTGTAACTGTTGAGTTAATAATTATTATCACTTTGTAAGAAAGTCTTGTACCTGAAACTATTTTTGGAGCTGTACAGTAGAAAGCCCATGGGGATTCATTGCTCTTTTCTCATGACTGCTAGGAACATATTGCTATAGGAGTTAGGACAGTGTTGGATTGGGCAGGGTACTATATAAGAGGTTCCTGGGTTTGACCAACTTTTGAACATTGATCAAATTCTTTGGAGTATTGGCTCAGATCTAGGCTTGAGATTAGCCCTAACCATGAGCTTGTCATGTTCTTCCATCTGTATGTTTTCTTGATTCTAGAATCAGATAGGTAATACTGACATTTTAGATTTATTTTGAGACTTCCATTAAGAATTTTAGGGCATCAAGTAGGCAATTAATAAGTTATCTCCTACTGAAAGGTGTCTTTATCTAAATCTCATATTTTTAGCATTATGATTATACAGCACCCAATATGAAAAATGCAGAAGTTTATTCATCCTTAAATAAGATTCTTCATGGCTGTGGAATGATTACTGCAGTTTGTTCTGGTGTGGCAGTCCTACAAATGGCCTTTATGTATTTAACACATGATTTTCACAATACCCTTATGGGGTAGCATTACTTTGTCATCTACTTATGGATGATATGGAGGCACAATGAAATTATGCAAGTTGCTAGTCAACCAGATTCTAAGATTTCAGATCTGGGTCAAACCCAGTGTTACCTTCTGGGGCTCAACTCCAATAGCTGTGTGAGAAACAGAGTTAAAAAGATTTGGTCAATTTTTTTTTTGTTGTTGTTTTTATTTCCTGTAATGAGACCAAGAGTATATATTTTAGGTTAAGAGTATAGTACAAACTCTATGAAGGAATTTAAAATTAATCACTACATGTAGGAAAAACTACTACACAAACTCTTGGCATCACCCTTGTTAGCTGATGGCCACAGCCTTCTAACCAGCAGCAACAATTGCTTTATTCTCTGAAGTCGTCACTTAATGCTCTCAGTGGTCTTGGGAAAGGATCATTTTCAAGAAGTCTGGAAAGAGGGAGAGTTTGGAACCGGCCACTCTCAGTTTTTCTCTATGATAATTAAGCAGGAGGCTATAACCAGGAACTGTTAAGACTCACGGGGACGACTAACATGAGTGTGCACTCGATTTGTGGTTTTTACTTCTTCTGTGAGACTGTTAATAGTTCTAAATTTTTTTATGACATATATAAACTTTGAGAATTATAATAAAATTTATTGTATCTTAAAAGTCTTGCATTTTGGTCATGGTGATTTTCTTTTCTTTTCTACTTTTTCTTTTGGTTTTTAGAGACAGGGATTCTCTGTGTAGTCTTGCCTGTCCTGGACTTACTTTGTAGACAAGGCTGGCCTTGAACTCACAGCGATCAGTCTGCCTCTGCCTCCTGAGTGCTGGGATTAAAGGCATGTGCCACCACTGCCCGGCTCCTGTGATAATATTTTAAAGAAAAATGTAAAAGCCAGAAGGATTTTTTTGGGCAATTCATTCACTGATATAATATGCAAAGTGAATGCTTTAGCTCCTACCCAGATTCTGAGAACAAAGTCACAGCTGGGATGGACAGGATGTCTTCCCACAGAACCAATGTTCCAGTAAGAGAGAATTTGTATAATAGATGTGAAGGATCTGTTGTCTCACTTTATGAGCCTTCATTGCTTTTAGCAAATGCCAAAGACAGTTAAAGAGGGCACTTAGATTAAGAACATTCCCCACATAGTTTGAATTTCATGAATAAAATATTGATAATAGTCATTCCTAGGTAAAATCAACTTGGGGACATGTATGGTTTTCATGATCAGATTCTATCTTAGAAAATATAGCATGGAAGTGATAATTTAAATTACTAATTCTATATGCAAATGCATGTGTGGTAAAACAATGATGAATATAGAAGTCTTAGCATTAAGAAACAATCCAATAATATGCATGAATACAGAGCATATAACTCTATATATCTAGTTATCTGTCTATATTTACATTTTGTAATATTTTTTAGCATTTTTGATATGACTGCATATTTAACCAGACAATTGCCTGAGAAAATCAACATTTTGGAGACATTATATGAGAAGGTGAAATTCTCCCGAGTATTATTATTATGCACGAAGGTAGTGTTATTGTACATCAGTAGAAGAAGATGCTCAGAGCTTTGCTTCTCATTCAGGACCCTTAGATTTTCTATTTTAAACCTTTCTATTCCACCATTCCTGACATTTGAATTCATCATTCACGTCTGTGACATGTTTTCATATTATCATTTAATACTGATGTCAGTACCAAACATTAATAAGGGTGCAAACATCTGTTGTTTACTTTGGAATGATTAGCTTCCATATATAATAATGAAAATTTGCCCTATTGCAGTGTTGTTTTTACTTTTAAAAACCTGCAAACATTTTCGACTCTGGTGATGCCTTTCAAATTGATATAGTTAGTCCCTTAATATAAGTAAATTCTAGGATTCTGGACAATGAAATTTAATTTAGATGCTGCTTACATTACTAAGAGTCTATTAAGTACCCCAGGACATGCATAGTCATGTACAACTTCATGAGACTCAGAAGCAATGAAATCAAAGTGGCAATGTCACCTGCACTCTGGGGAATGGAGGCTTTCCATTTTATTCTTCTTGTCCAAGTTTTCTAGTTACTTCTTTGGTGGCATTTAACACAAGAGGAAGCTGTTTAGTAAACTCTTGAGGAAACACATTTGTTTTTAGTTAACCTTTATGTATCTTTGAAATTTTGTTCCATATGGCTTTTAACAGCACCCTTCCTTAAGTCTATGCTTCAGGTGTAAGGTTCTCTCTACCACCTTGTAACACGTAGTGTGCTCTGACCCAGTGCTTGCCACACTCATTTGTTTTAAAATTAATTAAATAATTAAGTTATTCACTTTAAATCCTGATTATAGCCGCCTCTCTCCTCTCCTTCTGGTCCCATTCTCCCTTGTTCCCATTTCCCACTCCCCTGTTTCTCAGAGAAGGCTGTCCCTCCCACCATCAACACACCCAGCTTACCAAGTTGCATCAGGACTGAACACAGGTCCTGTCCTCTTCCCAGGTACAAGCCTGACAAGCAGCTCTACCAGGGGGACACATGATAAAAAAAAAATCAGGCAACAAAAATCCACGTCAGAAAAAGCCCTGGCTCCCCTTGCTAGGCTAGGCCCTCAAGAAGCCTGAGCTGCCCATTGGTTACATCTGTGTAGGGGACCTAGATCCGGTGTATGCATTGACCTTGGTTGTGCTTCAGTCTCTGCAAGTCCCTCTGGGCCCTGGTTAGTTGGTTCTATTAGTCTTCTTGTGGGGCTCCTATCACCCTCAGGTCCTTCTATCCTTCCTCCCACTTTTCCACAGGATTCCCTATGCTTTGTCCCATGTTTGACTGTGAGTCTCAGCATCTGTTTTGATCCACTGCTGGGTGGAGCCCCACAGGGGACACCTGTGCTAGTCTCCCATCTGCAAGCATTGCAGAACATCATTTATAGTGTTAGGGGTTGGCTCTCTCCTGTGAGGTCATGGGTCTCAGGTTGGGCCATGCATTGGCTGGATGTTCCCTCAATCTCTATCTTTGTCGGGGAGCTGTCCTTAGCGGCTCTTGGCTTAAAACATTGGGCAATTCCACCTTGTCTGTAGATTCCATTTTCTATACTTCTGCCTGGCACGTAGCAGGCTGAAGTCAGCCCAGGCCACTCCACCCGGACCTGGGAACTGCTGCCTGACACATAGCGGGCTCCTCGGGATCCTGGGAGGCTGCTTGCTTATCTTGCTTCCGTAGCTGTGTTCCCTTAGAGCTCATTCCCTAAACTTGGAGTTCTTCCTGCCAAGGACGGATGGCTGGATATCTGCCTTTAGGTTTACACAGCAACCCTGCCCTTGCCCTAGATATTGCCTATATAAACCCTGTAGTCATCAGGGAAATGCAAATCAAAACAACTCTGAGATTCCATCTTACACCCATCAGAATGGCTAAGATCAAAAACTCAAGCGACACCACATGCTGGCGAGGATGTGGGGAGAGAGGAGCACTCCTTCATTGCTGGTGGGAATGCAAACTAGTACAGCCACTTTGGAAATCTATCTGGTGCTATCTCAGAAAAATGGGAATAGGGCTTCCTTAAGACCCAGCTATTCCACTCCTTGGAGTATACCCAGAAAATGCTCCAGCACACAACAAGAAACTTTGCTCAACCATGTTCATAGCAGCCTTATTCATAATAGCCAGAAAATGGAAACAGCCTAAGTGTCCCTCAATAGAAGAGTGGATAAAGAAACTGTGGTACATATACACTATGGAATACTACTCAGCTATTAAAAACAAGGAATTCCCAAAATTTGTGGATAAATGGATTGAGCTAGAAATGATCATAATGAGTGAGTTAACCCAGAAGCAGAAAGAATCAAATGGTATATACTCACTTATATCTGCATACTAGCCCAAGGGGCATGTCCAACGAAAGCCTTCACTTACCAGGAAACTGGGACAGAGGGAAAGGCATCCTATTGGGACTCTAAATGAGAGACGCATGGGAGAATAGCAAAATAAAAGAATCCAGAGGGTCCTAGAAATCTACAAGTAGAACAATATGATAGGCAGATTTGGGCCCAGGGGTCCCGCTCAAACTAAGGCACCAGCCAAGGACAATACAGGAGGTAAACTTTAAACCCCTTCCCAGATCTAGCCAATGGTCAGAATATTCTCCACAGTTGAGTGGAGAGTGTGATATGACTTTCTCACGTACTCTGGTGCCTCACATTTGACCATGTCCCCTGGAGGGGGAGACCTGGTGGCACTCAGAGGAAGGACAGCAGGTAGCCAAGAAGAGACTTGATACCCTATGAGAATATACAGGGGGAGGTAATCCCCCTCAGGAACAGTCATAGGGGAGGGGAATAATGGGAAAATGGGGGGGGGGGAATGGGTGGATACAAGGGATGGGATAAACATTGAGATGTAACAAGAATAAATTAATAAAAAAATAACATAAAAAAATAATTTTCAATAAACGAGGCTTGATCAGAATTCAGACTTGCCCTCATTTCTTCGTGTCTCCTGTCCTTTACTTTCACTTCGGCACCCCCTCCCAGGTTCCGTTTGAAGACTCCGCGGGCCGGGGCATTTCTTTATATTTATCCTTGCATATCTTGTAGACAGGGTAAATTTGAGGTCAAAGTTCGTGAAGGTGGGTTAGTGTTCCTCTCCATCTACTAGGAGTCCTGTCTAGCTGGAAGGTGCCCTCTTCTACATATGATAGAAAACACATGACATTTGTCTTTCTCGGTCAGGGCTGTTTTCAGCTCCATTAATTTTACCTTTCAATTTCATTTTAATTTTTAGCTGGATAAAACTTGATCATGTAGATGTACCATATTTTATTATTTATTCATAAGTTGATAGCTATTTTGGCTGTTTCTATTTCCTGGATATTGTGACTAGAGAAGCACTGAACATAAAAGAGTAAGTATCTCAGTCATAAGGCATGTAATCTTCCAGATAAGGGAAAGGCAGAGTCAGTTTCTTTAATGATACGACTTCTGGTACATTCACGACCTTCTGAGGAAAGCCCCATAACCCCTCCTACAGGACAAGACAATGAATTTTAAAAGACACAAACCATGCACACACACACATACACACGAGAGAGAGAGAGAGAGGAGAGAGAGAGAGAGAGAGACAGACAGACAGACAGACAGACAGACAGACAGACAGACAGAGAATGAGAGCACAGAGTGGAATGAATAGAGTTGGGGTTGATATACGAGGAGTTGGAGAAGGAAGTAAATATAATCAAAATCACTATTAAATTCTCAAATAACTAATTAAAATATTATTTAAAAGAATCCAAGCTAAGTACATGGGAGATGTCACTAAGGGTGAGCTGAGAATTGTTAATCTGTTAATCATGTTAAACACATGATTACCAGAAATGTTGTGTTGGGGTTGAAAAATGTACACCCAATCAAGACTTTTTTTTTCATCCTGTCCTCTTTCTAGTGGGATAAAGTATCTGCACTGCTAAATGTAGAGAAAGGAAGGGTTGCCTAATAAACAGTTACAATGATAATCCATAAGTTGAATTGGCTGTAGTAATGAAAGATCTTAGACAACCACAAAGTGGAGACTGTAGATTTATTTTATTAGAGAAGAATGGACATTTAATAGTTTATATATGAGGCAGGTCCAGCGTTTTGTCCATTCTTTCTTATAGGCCTATGTAATGGCATCTTTCAATGTAAAAAGGGCAGAAGTCTGCATCATTGTTTTAATTACTGTGTGTTCTATAGGTGACTGTATATAATCATCAGAGATTTACTTTGATAGTATGTTAGTTATGTTTAATGTTTTCCTGTGAGCAATGCTGTGATGAATGACTGAGCATGCCCTACTTGCTTTGTATTGTAACTGGTTATATGTTCCTAAGTGAAAATATCATCAAGAAGAATTTCCTGGTTAAAGAATATGTATATATTTGACACAAGCAGCTGTATGACTACTTTTAGTAAACTGTTATACTATGTATATTCACACATATTTATAATTTCATCTTTATTATATGCCCTCTTTTCACATTATAACAGAAAATGTTACCATGTTAATTAATTAATTAATTTAGTATCTGTTGGGGCACTTGTATAAAGGAGGATTGATGTTGATGGAAGTCAGGAGCAACTTGTATGAGTTGGTTCTGTCTTTCAACCATGTGGGTTCTGAGGAAGGAATTCTGTTTGTCAGCTTGGTGGCAAGTAACCTTACCTGCTAGGCTACCTTGCTGGCCCTTCTAGTTAATTTTTGCTAACATTACGCTTAGCTAGTGCAAATCATAAAATCTATTAATCTTTCTGGTCTTCACAGATCCAGCTTGCACCAGTTTGAAGTTCCTGTTGTCTTAATACCTTAGCCACCGAGGTAGGGAAGGTACATTACTTTAGACCCTGCCTCCAATATTACCAACCAGTGGCAGTTTCTCCAGGTGTCACTCATCAACATTATCCAAGGACATCAATGACAATTTTTCTCTAGTAAACACTAGACTAATGTGGTTTGTTTTGATTTTTTCTCTGTTTTCCTTTTGAAACAGTCTCATGTAGCTCAGGGTGGTCTCAAACTCACTGTGTAGCAGACACTAATTTTAAACTCAAAGTACTCCTTCCCCTGCCTTCTTAGTCACAGGTTTTAATAGAACCTTGTTTACATTTTTGGCCCAGCTGTTTTGTTGTTGTTTGTTTGTTTGTTTGTTTTGCTGAGATACATCCATATTGTCTTCAGGTTTCTGGTTGAAATAATAACTCATTGTGTGCCCCATCATCTCAGACACAGGACATCTGATATCCTGTCTGGGTTTTTCCTCCCCTTCCCTTCCTTACCCCTCCTCTCCCCTTCTTTTTCTTCTGTTAACTTCTTCTCTTCTCTTCTCTTCTCTTCTCTCCTCTTCTCTCCTCTCCTTTCCTCTCCTCTTCTCCTTTCCTTTACCCATATTTTCTCTCTCAGCTAGTCTTCATGTCTCACTGAACCATCAATTTTGAGTTCTTCTACACCATGTGGAGGACAAAGCACATATAGGACAAAAACCAAAAGCTATAAGCTCTTCCATTATATAGACCTTAATTCCCAATATTACTAGGTATTCTCCAGAGTTGCCCTGGAGCTTGAAGGTAACACTCAAGCCTTGAAAGTGCAGCTGGTGGGTAAAAGCTGACAGTTCCAGGCAGTGTGAAGTGTAGGATAAGCTGGGGATCATAAATTCCTAGCAAGAAAAGGAATGGACAAATATACGAAACTACTTTTTTTAATCGTTGCCCAATCACAACAGTTGAAGACAGTGAGAGGAAAGTGGAGGTGAACCAGAAGCTTAAGAAATAAAATAGTAATCTTGCTGGATGTCCAGCCAGCTGTGTCCAGAAGGAAGAGGAGGGATTTTAGTACAGATTGAAAGTTTAGCAGTGTTGTGAAACTTTGTGAGGAAGGATGTGACAAATGGAGTGAAAAAAATCAGTGATTTGAGGAAGGAAAATCACTGGGAGACTTGGTCTTTGCCTGGCAACTGAAGCTCGTTGGAAAGAAGGATGACTTTATGATGAACAGAGATGAATTTCCTGGGTCTCAAAAGTTCAAAACTTGTATAGGGGTTCTTAGTCGTTAAGTGGAATAAAGTGAAAATAGTGTGGGTGACAAGCGCAAGAAGGGTGGGTGACAAGTCAAGCATGAGGACAGAAGTTGGAAGGAGCACAGTGCTGATCTGCAGGAGACAGGTTATGAATGACATGTAAATAAGAACAAGGAAGGGATTTCTATCCCACTGTGTCAGCTCCAGGGAGACAAAAATTTCAAAAGGAGAAGGGGCACTTTCAAAAGAGCTGGTTCTCAGTGAAAGTAGAGAGAAAGGGAAGGTTCTCTCAACCTGTAACTCCCAAGAGGAAACAATTCATTAGGAAATCAGGAAAGGCTGGTGGATGCTTGCACTGCAGATGACAAGCAAATTAAGCTGGACTAGGAAAGAAATTTAGTTACCTGTTCTGAAAAGAACATGCATACCTGTTGGCTGCTGCTGGCAGATCTCTTGCTTGTGAAAATCTCTTTGTTCCCTCTCTGTTACCTAGTCAGTAGGGGATAACTTGGTTTGAACTCCTAAGACAATGCTGACTAAATACATTTTGAGAATTAAACTCAGGTTTTTTTTTTTTTTTTAATTTATTCTTGTTACATCTCCATGTTTATCCCATCCCTTGTATCCTGCCATTCCTCCCCCCCCCGCCATTTTCCCATTATTCCCCTCCCCTATGACTGTTCCTGGGGGGATTACCTCCCCCTGTATATTCTCATAAGGTATCAAGTCTCTTCTTGGCTACCTGCTGTCCTTCCTCTGAGTGCCACCAGGTCTCCCCCTCCAGGGGAATGGTCAAACTGTGAGGCACCAGAGTACGTGAGAAAGTCATATCACACTCTCCCTCAACTTGTGGAGCATATTCTGACCATTGGCTAGATCTGGGAAGGGGTTTAAAGTTTATCTCCTGTATTGTCCTTGGCTGGTGCCTTAGTTTGAGCGGGACCCCTGGGCCCAAATCTGCCTATCATATTGTTCTACTTGTAGATTTCTAGGACCCTCTGGATTCTTTTATTTTGCTATTCTCCCATGCGTCTCTCATTTAGAGTCCCAATAGGATGCCTTTCCCTCTGTCCCAGTTTCCTGGTAAGTGAAGGCTTTCGTTGGACATGCCTCTTGGGCTAGTATGCAGATATAAGTGAGTATATACCATTTGATTCTTTCTGCTTCTGGGTTAACTCACTCATTATGATCATTTCTAGCTCAATCCATTTATCCACAAATTTTGGGAATTCCTTGTTTTTAATAGCTGAGTAATATTCCATAGTATATATGTACCACAGTTTCTTTATCCACTCTTCTATTGAGGGACACTTAGGCTGTTTCCATGTTCTGGCTATTATGAATAAGGCTGCTATGAACATGGTTGAGCAAAGTTTCTTGTTGTGTGCTGGAGCATCTTCTGGGTATATTCCAAGGAGTGGAATAGCTGGGTCTTGAGGAAGCCCTATTACCATTTTTCTGAGATAACACCAGATAGATTTCCAAAGTGGCTGTACTAGTTTGCATTCCCACCAGCAATGAAGGAGTGTTCCTCTCTCCCCACATCCTCGCCAGCATGTGGTGTCGCTTGAGTTTTTGATCTTAGCCATTCTGATGGGTGTAAGATGGAATCTCAGAGTTGTTTTGATTTGCATTTCCCTGATGACTAAGGAGGTTGAGCATTTCTTTAAGTGTTTCTCAGCCATTTGATACTCCTCTGTTGAGAATTCTCTACAGATTCAATGCAATCCCTATCAAAATACCTACACAATTTTTTAAAGACATTGAAAGTTCAATTCTGAACTTCATATGGAAAAACAAAAAACCCAGAATAGCTAAAACAATCTTGTACAATAAAAGATGCTCCAGAGGAATCTCCATACCTGATCTCAAACTGTACTATAAAGCAATAGTAATTAAAACAGCATAGTACTGGCACAGCAACAGGCTGGTTGATCAGTGGAATTGAATCAAATACCCAGATATGAATGCACACACATATGGTCACTTGATTTTTGACAAAGAAGCCAAATCCATTCAATGGAAAAAGGATAGCATCTTCAACAAATGGTGTTGGTCTAACTGGAGGTCTATGTGTAAAAAAATGAAACTGGACCCATATTTGTCACCTTGCACAAAACTCAAATCCAAGTGGATTAAACTCAGGGTTTTGTGTTGGCAGTGATAATCAAGTGATATTTACTTGTTGGATAAATTAGTTGAAATTCTGATGTAACCCTATTTCAAAATGATCTGGTGTTGTGAGTTGTCTAGTAGAATTTTCAGAAATTCTACAAAATGCTTTAAACATCACCTTCTCCTAAGCAGATGCTAAGAAAATGAAGGAAACTATATATTTAGAACCTGAGAATTACAAGAGAGAGCAAAATAATCTGAAGCCTTGAAATAAATATCTATCCAAATCAACCTAATGCACTGACAATTGTCATGCATAGTTCTTATAATTTAGTTCTCATAATAAAGCTCAGACCTGTATATCAAGTTAGAAATGGAATAAAAAAGCAAGTAGAGCAAGTAGTAGATGTGGACATGGCAGCAGGCCTGCTATTTTCTTGCTGTCAATCCAGCTTTTTTTCTGAGACAGTGGGGTGAGGACCAGGCAGGTCTGTATGCTTTTACAAGTGACTATCCTGTCAGTCTGGGCAAAGGGTACCTCAGACTCCAGTTGGAGCACAGCTTTGGATTTCTGCTCTGTCTTGAATCAGTCATTTCCTGTTTGGTGTGAGTTAACAGTTACTTTGGAGATTTTTTTCCCTCTGAGTCATCTCACTTGATAATGTCAGCCATAGGCTCACTGGGACATGTTGTATTGTCAATCTGTGATTCTCACTTTGGGCCATTTCTGTTGCTTGTGTCTCTCCTACTTTCAATTTCCCTTTGGTTGACATACCCTATTTTGGGAGAATTCAGTCCACGTGCAGAGAAATATTATAGGTTAATCTCAGCATGATGTGTGAGAAAGAGACCTTAGAAACAGGATGAAACTTGGAGTGTCATAATTCTATTTGCAGAGACTTGATCCTTGCTTACATGGACTGATCACAGTTGCTGAAAAAAAAATAACTCTGTGATATTTTCATGGATTCAGCCATATGGCACCGCCCTACCTGAACCACCATTCTGTTTTCCCTTCCAGACACTGAGGAATGCAATATGGACATCCCGTCTGACTACACAGTATACAAACTCTTTACCTAATGTTGCAGATGGGTTTCATATATCCAAAGGGCTGTTTATTAATGTGGATATTTTCTCTCTTGCTTATTTACATATTGCTCAGAAGCCTGCCTACAACACGGGATAAATTTGCATGCATGTCATGCCTCAGGAGTAAAGCATTCTCCTACGCAGTAGGGCATGTCATTTCACATAAAGGCAATCATTTTGGGGGTCTCTGTTTCCATGTGTTGTGAAGACAGTGCCATAAGCACCCTGCTCACAGCACCCTCCACAACTGATTCAGAGTTCTGCACAAATATAAAGAGGTGTTTGAACAAAGGAGAGTGTAGGACATGTTAGAAAGAGAATAATCAGTAAAAAGGATAGATGGAAGGGGGAAACTCTTGGAATAAGATGGGATAAGGAATATTCCTGGGTTTGCTGTTTAAAATCCTGTGCGTAATTAGGAATTACTTAATCTCAATCCATTCATATATAAATTGAAAAAAACTTATATCATGTAAAGTTGCAATGACTTAATACTTTGTATGTATTATTTGAAATGATGTTAAATTTAGTTTAGGGGTTATGCCTACATGTTATGGAAATAAAATATTACCAAGGCCTAAAATTAAAGATTTTACTTTATTATTTATTTATAATTAATTAATTCATATTCACACACACACACACACACACATATATATTTAGGTGAATACACATATGAGCACACGGGTGTCAATGAACAAATGTGAGTGCACGGAGGGAGAGATTGATATCTAGGTTCTACTTCAGTCACTCTCTAGCTTACTTTTTAAAACAGGGACTTTCTCTGTGATCTGAGACTTGTTGATTGGCTAGGCTGGCTGGCTAGCAAGCTTTAGAACCTGTATGCCTGTTTCCCAGTGTCAGAACTATAGATGTGTACCACTGCACCTGCCTTTTTTTTTTTTTTTTTTTTTTTTTTAATGTGGGTGATGAGAACCTGAACCCAGATCTTTTGCTGCTTAATTTTTGTCAACTTAAAGTGGAGTCACCAGGGAAGAGTGGCCTGCGGCCATGTCTGTAGGCTATTCTTTATTAATGATGGAATTGGAGGACCCAGCCTACAGTAGGAAATGCTACCCCTGAGCACTAAGTCCTAGGGTATCAGAGAAAGCAGACTGAGCAAGCTAGGAGGAAGTAGCCTCCAAGGAGTATTCCTTCATGTTCCTGTTTCAGTTCTTGCCTTTAGTGCCTTCCATGAGCTCCTGCCCTCACTTCTCTTCTAAGGGGCTGGAACTATTAAGGTGAAATAAGCCCCTTCTTCTGGAAGTTGCTTTGTGTTGTATCACAACAAAAGAGAAGCAAACCAGTACAGAAATTCATACTGTCAGGCAATGACCATGATGTTTGGGGGAGGATTGTGGGAGCATTTGGAACTTTGGGTTTGGAGTGCTCAAATTGTTATGAGCTATATTGTTGGGGAGCTTTGAAGATAACAACTTTGAGAAAAAAACAAAACAAAAAATGGCGAGCTGGCTTGTGAGGCTTCAGAGGGAAGTTCAAATCTCTCAAAGGCTCTGTTAGGATTGTTTGCCTGATAATTTGAATTAAGAATCTGTAGTTAACATTTAGCTAAGGCTAAATCATTGGCTGTAACTAAGAAAAGACCAACACAACTTAAATTAAAATGTTGCTTCACTTAGACATATGATATGACCAGCGTCATTGAGGATATATCACCGGGGAAGCAATTCTTCAGGCCTCAGAATTTGTGGTGGAGGAGAACCAAGACTACACCTCAAGTTGGTGGCTGAAATTGGTAATGTGTGCAAGTCTTCTACATGCTACTGGTTTTGAAGGACTGAGGTGGTAATGGAGAGATGCTGAGTCTGAGTACCACATGAAAAGGTTGGAGACCCTGCAGAGAGTCTAGGAGGCTGTTGGTGAAGGTGCTGCCACAGTTTCTATGAAGACCCAAGCCAGGTCTATTGAATGACCAGGAAGAACAGCAATGGGTCTTAAGTGGAACTGGCCTGAGTTTATCTGACCAGCAGTGTGCATTGTTGTGTCTAGAACTGGACAGTGTGGTCTACACAAGCCACATTGAGCTCAGAATATAACAAGGAAGTCCCATGTTTAGATTTTGGTTTTCCTGTTTAAGTGTGATTGGTCTTATGTTTTGTTCTTCCCTTTGGAATAAAAGGAATTTACATTATTTTTTGATTTTGTAGGAGTCCATCACTAAGAGAATTTGATATCTTAAAAAGACTTTGAACTTCTAAAGTGTTGAGCATTTTAAAAGCCTGTGAGATTTTAAGATTATACTGTGTTTATTTTATGTTGTAAACATCATATCTTGGAGATAAACAAGAAAGGAAACATTATGGTTTAATAGTGACGTGCTTGTGAATTAAATAGACAAGGGGTCATTTTGTGCTGGCTATTTTTCATTAACTTGTCACAAACAGAGCCACCTGGATAAAGAGGGACCCCCGTTGATGTGTTTCCTCCATCAGATTAGCTTGTGAGGGTGTCACTGGGAGCACTTTTTAAAATTAATGATTGCTGTGGAGTGGCTTAGCATACTGTGGGCAGTGTCACCACTAAGAAGATAGTCAAGGCTTAACAGAAACACAATCCCAGTGGACCCTGGGGAGCAAATTAGTAATCAGCACTCCTCTATAATCTGTCTCAGTTCCTGCTTCCACATTCCTGCTCTAAGACCCTGCCCTGCTTCCCTGCATGATGGAAAGTGACTCTGTAAGATGAATCAAACCCTCTCCTCCTCAGGTTGCTTTTGTTCTGTATTCTGTCACAGCAACAGAAAAGCAAATTAGGAGTGTGGGAAGTAAAGGATTTTACTTACCAAAGGGTTCTTGAAGTATACATTCCCAGTAGTTTTGGAAATGTCTGACAAGTAGTAGATCAATCCTATTTTGTTTCACCAGCTATAAAATACATTCATTTGTATGAAAAAACATTTAATACACTTTAATAGTTATTCATATTTATGGGGATGGGATTCCCTGGATACTTTTCTGCCAGGGAAAGAAACTACTTATGAAAGGAATTTGGATTTTTTCCACTCTGTTTACTTCAAAATCTCTCAGTTTAGAATAGAAAAGCAGCATGTGGAGAAGGACCACCAGAATAAGAGAATGTGAACGCTGTTCCAGTCTTTCCCCATTGCGTGGATTCCCTTCCTTTCCTGGAATACTACTCTGCCTAAAAACCGATATTGTGCTTCTTTTATTATCTACAGGAAAATATCCCTACTGCCTAGGTCAGGATTTTGGGTAGAGCAATTAATAGTAGATTTCCATTTCTTGGCATTAAATATTAGAGAATTTATACTAATGCTTATTTCATCCTTTTCATTCTTGAAATTAGAAAGCCCAAAGCTTGCATTATATTTATTTGCAGAATTTTTCATTTCTGTATTTATTTTAAATTTTAACAAAGAAAGTTTTCTCTTTTTCTATAGTTTCTACTTTTACTTTATATGGCTAAATAAAAAGAACAACTCAATACAGCACACTTTGTAAGAAAAACGTATATTATTTTCTCAGAAATTATTTCTTTTACTTTTATCAGATCAAACTTCCAGATGGATGGCTTAGCACAGAGGCACACTTCCTTGCTATCTGATGGCACTGAAATACATACTCTACAACGTGGAGACTGTCAACAGCAAAACTGGTATGCACCTTCTGTCAGGGTCCCTAATTTTCACTTTGATGCTGATGCATTTAGGAAGTCTATGGTCTAAATCCATTATCTCTTTTAATTTAGAAGTTAGTAAAGTTTTAAACTATGCCAACTCTAATGTGAACATGATGAGAACCAATAAATAAAATCACAAATAACTCTTAAAGGCAATTTATATCTTGAACTGGAGTTAGAGTAATGATCAGGAGAATGGTCCAGTAACGGTCATTTTCCTCAGCTGCTGTGACAGCCAAGTTTCTACTGATTATAGTCCTCTAAAAAATGGCAAGCCAAACCAATAAAGGGGAATTTAGTGATGGGCAGGTTCTCAGGCTCTTGGCCCCTTTCTGTCTGGAGGTTGTGTGACACTGGAGAGACTGCTTAATCCTCATGTTTCCTTTAATGAGGATAGAAGAGGGGGATTTCCATGATATAATTGTGGCCTTCTTCATATCTCCAATATTTTATAGGCTAATCTACAGTGCTGAGATATTAATGGATATTATATTAAACAAAGCATTTCTATTACAAATAACTGATTTAAGTGGTTGCAACATCTCATAGTTTTGTTTACATTTATGCGGGATTTTATACCAGAGAACACCCCTGGCGTAGGTGTTCACATTTACTGTCTGTATACTTCAACACATTTGAAAGCTTCATAGATCACTAAGACTTGTATTTGAATTTTATGGAATAAACCAAACTTCTACAAAGATATGGTTTCACTCTATTATCCTGAAAATTAAAAAATATTAAATAACTAAAAAATACCAGCAGTAATATAGTCATAATTTATGCCTCCTGATAGAGTCCTGGCATGTGTGTGGCTTGTCTTTCTATAGTAGCATGTTGACAACAGAGCAATAATGATGTTTAATTCAAACAATCTTTTTATGGCAGGCAGGATGTGAAAAATATTTTTGATACATTCATCATGTTTTTATGTTCCAGGATCATCTTGCAAAAGCAGACTAAAATCTTTCTGAAATGTGTGGTCCTTCGATTTGAGCTGCTAGAATATTATGACTCCCTTTGTCTTCTATTTTGTGATTTTGCCAGTATTTGAAATGTGGAGAACAATAGAGTGCACATGAATAGAACTGAGCATCAGTGAAGGTGTAAAGATACTGAAATCTGACAAAAGAGGAGCACTAATGAGCAAAAATAATCACTTAAAATTCTTGACTTAGATATTTGTATACCTATATCTCCCTGTCACTGAAGGTTTTGTAAAGAACAAACACTTTATTCAAATAAAGCAAATTTTTTTACTAATGCCTAAGTTTAACTTATTTCAACTAACACAGAATTTATTTAGTAGATATCTGAAAGAAATGTTGATGCTTCCAATCTTTATGGTGCCCAGTCTTATATTAAAGCATAATAGGATCTCAATTACACATTTTACAGTTATTTATTGATTTATTCATGCAACTTTTCATAGGTATTACACCTCTTGTTCTAAAACCTATCAATAGCAACTTTCACCCAAAAGCCAATTGCTGTATTAAAATGACCCTTCACTACATATAAGTTGATTGCTTTAGAAACTCAAGTGTAGTTGTACATGGGAATTTTCAAGTTGACTGAGAAAACTTCTCTCCCATTTCTTCACCTTTCTTATTGCACAGGGTTGCCTCCTCATCTTTTTCAAGTACGTTCTCTTCCTTTTCCTTGAGGCCTGGATGCTGCCAGCTTCAATGAAGTACAGTAGCCATTCTATGCGTGTGCTCAGCATACCAGCCATAATAAAAGGAATTGAAAATAAAATTGTGCCTACACCAAGAAGGCACAGAAGTTTTCCATGTTATCTTTCCCTAAAACAGTTAAGATTAACAATGATTTACATGTCATTTATATTATATTTGGTATTGAAACTAATTGAGAGATGAAGTTTCTGGGAAGGCCTGCAACCACTACACCATTTCTGGTCTTGAGGTTTGGGGTGGACCAGGACCAAATCTACAACTACACACAGTGACTTTGTTACTTTCTCAAAATTAGCAACCCAGTTTTCCTTTCGTGTCAGTATACTAATGGGAATATATTAATTTATGCTGAAATGTAATCAGGGTTGGTGCCAGTGGCACTTGCATTTTAACATAACTTTCAATGTAAAGAACCTTTTATTGTTGGACTTACCTGAATCCTAACCTTTGCCTCTTGTTATTATCCTCTTTAAACTGCCTTTTACAAGAGTAGGCTATTACAATTAGTTAGTTAAAATAATTTATCCTTATTGCAAAATGGTTTCTTTACAGAAAAACAGTTTTTGCGGGGATGGGGGAAACACAATTTATGTACTTCCTCTTGACTCTGTGGTTGCATTAACTTTATTATTACTTAGATGTGAATATCTCAGACTTAATTAACTATTTCCTACAACTGAGGTGGAAGCATTTTATTGGTTCCTTGGCATAGTATGTTGATAAACTCTTTGTCCAAAAGAACAATTATTCCTCAGGACAATTTCTTCAGGATCCTCAGGCACTTTCATACATGAGGCACACCCAATTGCATTCCCAGTTCCCACCTGTACTGCTCTGTGTCACTGCTGTGGCTTGCCTATATTTTTCTCTTTCTTCTACAAGGCAATGATCAGAGTATCTTGACCTTTGGTGTTCCACACATCTCTGACACCACTAAGGTAGTTTCCATCTGCCTTTATTTATTGGTTACTGGTTGTAGTCTCAGTCGATCAGTGGACTAGCTTTGCTTTTACTGTGCAGAATTCTGCAAGGTAGACCCATGACAATTGGATCATTTTCCAGATTACACAGAGCTAGAAGTCCCCCTTTCCACATGCCCTGTATCTGGGCTCTGTCCTTTGACAGAGTGCTGAAGTTACCAGGCAATGCTTCTTTGAAGTATAAGAACACTTTTGTTGCTGTTTTTGTTTTTTTGTTTTTGTTTTTGTTTTTTTTTAACTCAGTTGGTGTCTGTAGTCTGGCTTCCAGTTCACATCCTTTTGGTCAATAAGACCTTAGTATATATTTGAAATCCTATCAAAGACTGGCCTCAAGTTATTCCCCCCTCTCTGCAGCCCCCCACCACAGTATTCTTGCATGGCATGTTGATGAGAGGATGTGGCTATTAACCCCAGCTAAAGCTGTTTAAGCAGATAAGGAGGCTCTGTCTTATGTGTCAGCTCTAAGCCCAAATAAATCACTTGACACCACATCTCTTCTTTTGGTCAGACTGATTTATTTATTCAGAGAACAGAGCAGCAGAAGATCTTTCCCTTCACCAGGACTCTAAATATTATATAACTGAAGATGCCTCCTCTGTTACTAGCTTGCAAAGAGTGAATGGTAGGGTTTGCTTATTCTGTATTTTCATTATAAATTAAAGATCAGTAGAAACATGAACAAAAAAAAAAAGAATAATAAGAAGAAAACATGATAAATGCTGTTAAGAAGTAAGATATTTTATATTATTTGTGACTATTGTGAAGGGTGTTGTTTCGCTAACTTATTTCTCAGCCTGTGGTTTAATGAAAGCTTTTATTCACTGAGGTATTTTCATGTAAACTGTTCTGGAGACTTAAAAGGCAGTGCTGACTGTTAATGGAAGAGTGTTTTATGTTGCATATCTATAATGCAATTGGTGCTTCAAGCTTAGAAAATAGTGGTGGAACAGTGGACAAGATGGTGTTAGAAAGTTGGTGTTAATTGCTCCATTCTTTTGGCAGGCTACATGTTAGAGTGTCTATAATTCTGAAACCTGATAGTATAATCATGTGAAAAACCAGAGAAATCTTCCTGTCACCTTCTTCTAAATAAGTAAATATTTCTGTCCCCACTGTGCTAGTCTTTACGTTGTACGTGGTTTCCACAAGAACTCCCCGCACCCTGTTTCCCAGTTCTGTGATCTGTTACTTGAATCTGTCACTAACTTTATCATAGATGTTTAAATCTTAATTTTCTGGTTTCCACATGAGTGAGGTAAGAGAAAAACAAGAAGCGGGCACAAGGATGATTTTGATTCTGGTATCTGTGAGTGTGTTTCTGAAAGTGATGAAAGTTTGGATCTGTGAACTGAGTAAGAAATACCCCTACTTATAAGTAGTGATATCAGCATAATTAAATCAGGTAAAGGCCTGGATGGTGACAAGAGATAGAGTGAAAGAAACTCTTTTAACATTTGGAAGTCAGATACCAGGTCCTCAAGTCTTGCCTTCAGTCCCGTGGCTCTCAATTCTCTAAGCTTGGACTGAGCAATTCCTCTAGATATTGTTGGCCTCTGGTTTGTATATAGGTATCATTGGACTGCTGAGCCCTTGTCATAATGTGAGTTCAAATTGTAATAGGGCCTGTATTTATGATTTCTCTAATAATACCATTACCTTACAAAGAGGTATGTGAAAAGTTTGCACTAAAGCATCTTTAGATTTGACTGAAACATGCAAAGCTTTACTTTGGTAAATATATAGATGGCCAATAGCAGATCTTGTTCTTTTTTTGTCATTTGTTGTGAACATGTGTCCAGTTGTTGAGGAATTACGGATTCAAGCCTTGTATACTTTTTATTTATTTAGGCCTTTTACCCACTTGCAGAATAAATATAGGACCACTTCCATTTTGTCTTGACAACCTCGGCAATACCATATTTTAATTTTAAATCAACTATCTGAATGCTGTAATCTGTATCAACAGATTATATTCTAGACAAAAGATCTAAAGCAATCAGAATCATTCTAAAGGTTCAAACCAAATTCATGCAAACAGATACACACTTATCAACTACTAACTACTAATACTAGGATTTCAAAGTCCCGATTTTTATATAAATAATAAACTTACAAAAGAAATAATAAGTCTACTTGTTTCATGCCCACATAAACAGTAAAAATTGGAAGTAACAGAAGTGATAATATTAGGACTTGGACTAACAAATTTTTTTAAGGAGAGTGTATTTTATCATTGATGCTATTTAAGAAAATCTAGTCCACAGTGATAATACTAGAGTTCTGAGTTCTAGTTGACTTTGCCATTGTTTTGAAGTTTTCTGAGGAGTGTACACAGCTTTACATATTTGAAATTCGGTGCTTTCATAATATTCTACTATGTCTCAGCTCTTCCACAAACATTCCAATTCACTTATTTTGCTTATTTTTCTAAATTTCACTATTGTATTCCAGGATACTTGATTGATTCTTGAGTGAAACTGTCTCTAAAATAGCTTCTTGTCAAAGATAATATTTTGAGAGCAAAACTTCATGCAACAACTTTCTGTATGCATTGTGTAACATTCTCTTCTCCATTAACCTAAAAAACCCACATTTTTAGCTTTCCTAAAGTTGAAGCCCTCTTGAACTTTTGGGAGAACCTCACCTTCTCATGATGCATTTTATTCCTTTATACACTGCTCTTATGAATTTGCCAATATTTTCTTATAAACACTTATGATGATGAAATTTGCCTTTGTGAACATCTCTTATTTAATTTCAGTGTCACAGTCACAGAATTGTACATAAATACGTTGAAGGGTTCCCTCTATGTTTAGTGTCCTTTTGTAACTCATAAAGTTATAACAGCTTATTCCTTGAATTCTTAATTTAATTTTTACTTTCTTAATGAGTGCTTTTAAGTTTTGTCATTTATATTAATTATTGTTTATTGCCTCCAGAATTAAATATATATTCATGTGATAACGAGGCTGTCTTTATTTTAAATACATACACACACACACACACACACACACACACACACACACACACACACACACACACACCCCCCTCTTTTATCTATCTCTTAGAATTTAAAGAAGTTTTTAAAGGATTTACTATTGTTCCCTGCAGAACAGTGCGTTTTAGGAGAAGTGAGGTTTACACGTATTTTCGTGGCCACATGTCTTTTCCTCATGCCTGCCAGTCCTTGGTTATCTCTTCATGTGTAAGTGAGGTTCTAGGTTGAACACTTCTGGTATCTGCAAGAGAGTTTCAAGCTATCTGTAGACAGCAGAGGAGCTGCTAATGGAATTTGAAAGCCCGTCTTGTCATTCCACACTTCTTACTCTTCACTTATGAGAACAAACAGGCCCAGGACAGTTTGAGTGAAGAGAGAGTGGATAAAAATGATCACTTCCTCCCACTCCAGAAATATTTTGTTCTTAAGTCTGACAGAAAGTTACGGTGAACCATCCCCCTTATCTTTGTTTGAGGTTGAAAACTTATACAATTTCAAAACTCTAAGTTAGAATGCCCTTCCTTTCCCCTCAGTGATTCCAAGATAAAAGCTGTCCTAACATACAAACTCATGAGGTTCATATCTAAGTTTCCACACAAGCATAGGCATTTGTTCATCAACAGGACGCTAAGCAGTTCATATTCCTGCTTCTTTTGAAATAGACTCACTAACGACTTTTCTAATTTTCTTTGTGTAAAGTCGGCTTCATGGGACATATACATGTGGAGATATATTATGTGCAGAAAATTTTATATGTAATACGTAATCAAAACAGTGATTTCACTTGAATTCCTAAGCCAGTTTGCACACAGACAGATTAGAGCTAAGCATAGTGAGGAAAGCTCAACATGTAGAACATTCCTGTCTGAGACTAAATAGCCTTATGTGATGTGGGATCCATTCTCTTTTGTTTTTTTCACTGTCAACATGAGAAGGGAGTTCAGGGATGGGCATATGGGAGAATGGGCCGCATCTGCATAGAACAAGAAAGCAGAGAAAAATGAATGTAATTGTTAAACGCAAGTTTCTTCTTTCTTTATTCAGTCTAACACTGGAACCTGTGGAGAATGCTGCCTATGTTCATGGTAGACGTGCCACTCATCTCTGGAAAAGTTATCATATACCCATCCCAAAGTATACCTAATTAATGTCCAAGGCATTTCTTAATCCATTCAAGCTGACAATTGAAATTAAGTAGCATGTGCCACTGTATATCAGACACTCTGGCTAAAATGCCCACTTGAATTCCATCCATCTTCTATGATAGCGTTCTAAAACACAAATTAAAGAAATTAATTTACTTCATAAAACTTGCCGTGCCACTCCAAATGGATCCTTTGAAGTGTCCTCCACACCTCTGCACAGGTGTCAGGGACACACAGCTAACTGGCCATGTATGTATGGGACTCTGAAGTTGTCAGTCAGCTTACATCTTTCCTTCCTTAAATAGCTTTTCTTAACTACTTAATTGTAACAATGGAGAAACCAGCACAAATTCTGGAGGAAAAGGAATGCAGAGATTACAAATGTTAGCAATTATTAGTGTCATATTGTTATATCTGTTCCTCTTGCCATCTCTGGACCATACAAAACAAATGCCTTTAATGAGGCAACTCTATTCAGCATTTACATTCTCTTGATCAGTTTTATATTGTCTTCTCTGTTTTTATTCCCCTTATTTTTGACTGATATGATATTTTACACAAGTTATAGTTGTTTTTGATTATTATTGAAGCTGAGTCTCAATGACAAAAATGGGAATTTAACCATGAACAGAGATGCTAATAAAGGCAAAGGGGACATTTGTATGTTACAAAGGCCTTCATTCCTGGCAGTGCATTTACCCATATTGCTGTGATCTTAATTATAACATGAACTCCCAGGATTCATTTGTGATCAAATTCAACATTAAAAATAGCACCAACTTTTTGCTGATTCGCTTTGGCCCAGATAGTTTCAAGAATGTTAAATCTGATGGTATAATTATAGTTCCGACTAAGTAACTCAATTGATAACAAAATGCACTAAATGAAGACAAGAAGGGGAAAGGGAATGTTTTTAAATGTATTTTTTTGGTGTTTCTAATAACACTCTATTTTTTTTTTTCATTTTCCAAGACACCTAGTCCTTCCTAGAAACTTTACTGTCACTGTAGTACCTGCAGAGTGATACCACTAACAGACCTGGCTGCGTGTTTCCGAGCAAGAACAGCTGTGCAACAGACTGTCTGAACAGTCCCCGTTTCGGGATGCAGCTCAGATCCCTGACACTGAGGCAGCACCGCACCAGCTGGCTCTGCTCAGTGTACTGCTATTCCTGGATGATTTACCTGTTCTCGGTCCTGTCACCTTACTGCTGCTGCCATCTAATTAAAATCCCTGTTCCTGGATTCACTCTGCTACAAATTTGCAATGCTCTCTGTGTTCTTCTTGAGCCTAAACTGGCCATTTTTACTTTTATGATACATGATTTATTTTTAAATTCATACAAGATGCTTGATTATTTATTTGTGGTATATTTTAGCTCTCTTGTGGAGTCTCGATCAGAGTAATCCTCTTCTAATGTATTCATATAGCGTAAAGATCTAAATTTCCTAATCAAAATCATGTCAGCAAAAGTAGAGCTGCTCTTGGGATAACATTTTAGTCTAGAAAATGATTTTCCTTTAAAAAGGATTCAATGGACATGATGACATAAAAAGAAGTGGCAAAATTACACACAATCAGTTCACATAATCAAAACAGCAATGTTTTGTATTCAGCAAGGATTTCTTTTCTACTGTAATAAATGGAACAAAATAGTCTTTTTGGAAATCTGCAACTGTGTTACGGCTACAAACTCAGTATGAGTATCTTTCTATAGAATTAAGGGTGTAGATCTTCAAAACTTCAGGACGAAGTCCTCCTTTGAGACACTGTCACTAAATATATGGTTAGATAATGCCTTATCACTGACACAGATATTTGGCTTAGGATTTATTAGAGGCTCTATACACTAGCACATGCTTACTTGAAAAATAATGTAGCTCACGCAAGTAGATGTACAAGTTGCATTTTAATCTCATGTCTGCCAAAATAAAATAACATATGGCCTTAAGGAGTATTTCTTTTGGCACGGAAATCCCTTCCTGTCGTGTCAGTTGCACTGATGTCTTTTGTGCATGTATATGTCAGCATTCTAACCCTCATCATTTTATAAGGCGAGCTGGGTTGCTCAGAAATAGTCTACTTCTCTGAAAAGAGGAATCATATGTAGCACATATTTTAAGAGCCATAATATCTTCATGTTATTAAATGACTTCATGGAAACTGAGTGAATATCAGAGATTGTTGTGTGGACTATGAAGTTAAGATGTAAAATGATAGTCATTACTATATCTCAGAGGCAATATGGGTTAGTCAGTTAATATGGGTTAGTGCGCATAGATATGATGAATATCCTGCTTTTTAAATTAAAATATTTTTATTTAAAATTATAAATTACATATGAAATTATCCTGGTTGTGCAACCATTTCCTACTCAATAATTAAATGAATCTTTGCGCTTTTTCTAAATTTGTTTTGTTTAAGAATTTGATTTATAGCTGGGTGTTGGCGGCTCATATCTTTAATCCCAGCACCTTGGAGGCAGAGGCAAGAGGGTCTCTGTGAGTTCAAGGCCAGCCTGGTCTACAGAGTGATTCCAGGTCAGCCAGGGTTACACACAAAGAACCTCTGTCTTGAAAAAATGTTTTAAAAGTTGATTTGTGTCGGATATCACTTCACTCTTCATGGTGAACTACAGCCCACTCTGTGAATGTAATGACTATTTTAAGCCCTGTGATGGCTAAGCTAGATTGGGAGAATAGAAGAAGCATAGCAGAGCCAGTGTTCACAAAGCATTCATGGCATCTCCTGGCTGTTAGGCCGCCTCAATCATGTAAGTTGGCATATCCTCCACATAGAGCTAAGCATGCCACAGCTAATTGCAGATATTTTGTCCATGAGCATCAAAGCCACCATTATACTTTGAGACTCCACAGGGAAGTGAGATGTCTGCTAGGAGACATGTGCCTGAGCTTCCCAATTCTCAGAAGTTCTTCCTTCCTATTTCAAGCCAAAAGTGTGTCAAGAAAATAAGACTGTTCCCTCAGTTGAAACAAGCTTCAAAGATTCACAGCAACTTGTAGATTAGGGCCTGAATATAGTGCTTCTGTAGTAGACCTGGGTTCAGTTCCTAATACCCACATAACAGCTGACAACCCTCTGTAACTCCAGATTCATGGTATCGGATGGCCAGCACCAGACAGGCACAGGATGTGCTCCATACAGGCTGGCAAAATACTCATATGCATATATTAAACGCACATCGGTACTTGTGGAGCTAAATGAAGCCACCGGATACACTGAACCTGAGGTACAAATAGTTCTGAACACCTGACAGTGTTACAAATCAAACCCAGGTGCTCTGTGAGAGCAGAAAGTGCTCTTCTCACTGAGCTATCTTTCCAACTCTCGGAGTATCTTAAAAGTACATGTATTTTTAATAAGCTTTTATGCTTAATTATAAAAGTGTCTAAATTAACAGTAAAGTAAGTATATATTTACTTAAGTAATTATTGCAGACTATAGAGATAATTATTATAAGCTTATGTGTGGAATCTATTACATAATTAATTACATTGTGTTTAAGATAATTGTTTTATATATAATTATCTTAGGCACATGCGTTTATTTTTATTTTCAGATTATCCACCTTAATCTACAAATAATTTAGGATATTTAAGCAAAGACATATATACTATGATTAAATATAATTTCATTTTTATTTTTTAAATTGTGTTTATTGATTCACTTTATATCCTGGTCATAGCCCCATCCTTCATCACCTCCCAGCCCCGCCCTCCCTCCCTATCCTACATCACCCTCCCCTGTTCTCCAGAAGAGAGGAGCTCTGCTTCCCACCCATCCTAGCTCATCAAGTCATATGAGTATGTCGTCTCGCCCTGCGGCCTGGCAAGACATCCTGCCAGTGGGAAATAATTGAAAAGCTAGCAAGAGAGTTCATGTCATAGAGAGGCTCTGCTCCCCTCACTAGGGAATCCACATGAATCCCGAGCTGGCCTTCAGCTACATCTTGGTAGAGGGCCTAAGTCTAGACCATGCAAGGTCCTTGGATGGTGTTTCCATCTCAGAAGGCGCCTCTGGGCCCTGGTTAGTTGGCTCTGTTGGTCTTCTTGGGAAGCTCCTGTTGCCTCCAGGCCCTCCTCTCCCCCACTTTTTGCAAGGTTCCTTACACAGTGCCCATTGTTTGGCTGTGAGTCTCAGCAACTGTTTCAAGGAGCTAGCTGCTGCAGGGAGCCTCTCAGAGGACAGAGGACAACTCTGCTTGACTCCTGTTTGCAAGCATAGTATAGTATCCATAATAGTGTCAGGGGCTGGCTCTCTTTAAATTAAATGAAGTTCATCAAAAAATGAGAAAAAATTCAAGATAAAAAAATTTGAGATGCGCACACAGATGCACATGCCTGCGTGCGCACATTTACACATGTACATACCAGTCGCCTATACAAAATATGACACATTTTTGTAAGGAAACTATATATAAGGACATGGAGAAAGGTTGCATAGTAAAGTTCAATGGCAATGAAAATACCATGACACAGGGCACTGAGTATGAAGCAAAGTCATCTGTTTGTAGTAAATGAATACACACAGTCTGAGAAGCTGATGTTGTACGGTCCTGTCCCTTGGTGTAGAAAATGCACTTGCCCAGCTTGACTAATGGGAGATGACAGAACTATACCGCCAGGAAGACCTTTTTTTGTGAGTATCAACCATTTCAGGTGGAAATGCCTTGCAACTTTACTATCATTGCTATTTTGAAACAAAGACACTAAAATAACTTTGAACCCTATATCAGTGATGGCGGACTTGTGATTTTTAAAGTAAATAAAATTTTGTCAGTAATTTTGTTTTCATCATACTAATAGCAGAAGATGAAGTGACATTGATCCAGACCTAGTATATCCCCAGTACAGGCTCTTTTCTCTCTTGAATATTTTTCTTTCCCTTCTTTCTCTCTCTCCCTCTCTCCTTCTTTTCCTTCCATCTTTACAATATACACCATATTCTGCTGTGTAGCAGGAGAAGCACATTCCTGTTTAAGTTACAAAGCATGTTTCTATTTTTATAGGACATACTGCTATAGTCTTGTGGTGATGTTTCTTGCTTCTGATTTAACAAATTACGTAAAATAATAATTCTAGTTTCAAATGAGTAGCTTACAAATTGATATAAACAGTTTTTAAAGATGTCCTCCAAACACATCAGGACCACACCCATGAACATGGTGTTGGAAACCTGCAGGCATGCAAAGAAGATGCTTAAAATTAGTAAGTAAAGGTTTTCTGAGGCTGAGTATAATTTTTGGCAAACTGAAAATATTAATGGTTTAGTTGGAAGTGTGCCTGACTCTTGGTCCATTTTCTGTTTTTATTATTAAAGCACTCAAAGATAAAAATCACACCATCTGACACGTAGAATTACCACTGAGTAAACTTTTGTACTAATAAAAAATGTACATCAGGTGCTTGGGTAGAACTGCAGGGGAAGCAATGCCCTTGTCATCTGGCAGGTTTTGAAAGCATGCATACTGCTTTAGTTAAGAGACCCTTTCCTTCTAGAAAGAGAGCAGCTTCAGTACAGGAAAGACCCTGCATTAGTTTGTTTCTCCATCAATTTTATAAGCCTAATGCAATGGATTTTGTATGTGCACTTGTGTGAGTAATATACATTTGTAGAGATGCACTTCCCAAGAGAGGGCACATGTGAAGAAGATAGGTCTATATCAAGTGTCTTCTTCAACTGCTAGGTATCTCATTTTTAGGAATGGGTTTCTCATTCAACCTAGAGCTCACTGTTTTGTCTAAATTGGCTAAACAGTAAATTGCCAGGACCTGCCTGTCTTCTCTTCCCCAGGGCTATAGTGACAGGTTTATACCACCCAATATGGATTTTACATGGATTCTTTGTGTCCACACTCAGATCCTCATGGTTGGACCTGCAGAAAAACTGTGGGCAGGGGCATCTCTGGGACAACTTAGAGATCTATGACATAGTAAGCTACAGGGAGAATATGAGGGGTACTCTAACTGAGATCTTAGTAGCGGGGGACATGAAGACTGGAAAAGCCACCTTCTAACTATACAGGACTCCTATTGGAGGGAAGGGAACACCTACCTACCCACAAATACTTTGACCCCAATGTATCCTGCCTACAAGATGTGCAGGGATAAAGATAAGCAGAGACTGAGGGATGTCTAACCATTCCCTTGACACACCATGAGAGAGAGAGACACACACACACAGCCCCTGACACTGTTATGACATTCTGCTATGCTTGCAGACTGGAGCATAACATAATTGTCATTTGAGAGGCTCCACTCAGCAACAGATCAAAACAGCTTCTGAGATTCACAGCCAAACACTGGCCAGAGCACAGGGAGTCTTGTGGATGAGTATGTGTAGGGGGGATGATAAAAGGACCCTGAGGGGATGGAAGCTCCATAAGACCAACAGAGCCAACTCACCTGTGTCTTTGGGGGCTTGTGGTTACTGAAGCACCAGCCAAGGACCATATATAGACTGGGCTTAGGGCCCTTACACAAATGTACCCAATAGGCAGCTTCATGTAGGTACCATAGTAACAGGAGCTAGGGCTGTCTCTGACAAGGATCTTGTTGTGTACTTTTTTATCATTTCCTCCTGGTGGGGATGCCTTTCCAGGCTACCATGGAATAGGATGAGTTATTTCCTGATGTGACTTGGTGTTCTGGGAGCGGGAGAGGAGAAGAGGGAGGGAGGGAGGGAGGAGTGGAGAGGAGTGAGGGGACAATGATTGGGATGTAAAGTGAATAAATAAATTAATTTCTAAAAAGGCATTGAAAAGTACCTAACTGGTTCAGGTCCTTGTTTTCAAATGAGAACTGGACAGAGAGGGCAAGGCTGGGGTAAGCAAGCATGTGTCTCTTGATATTTCTGTCTCATTTCATTATGTAGATGATACAGGAATAACACAGTACACAGTAGTGGGAACTACCTTGAAATCAATTAGTCAGTTATGAGATGGCTTTTATTTTACCTATCATATGTAAAGCAATAGGTACTCCATGCACAAATGCACATAGAAATTATTACTTAAGATTGATACAAAGACTGACTGGCTTATGAGGAACTATTTCGCCCAAGAAGCAAAATTTACCTACTATATTTGGAGAAGCATTGAAGTCGATGACAAACTAAAGTACAAATCATGTATTTAATACATAGAAAAAGGACTTTAGGACAAAGAACTTAGAGGATATAATTATTTATGGAATGTCCACATTCTTCCCAATACAAGTCACTTGATAAAGGACCAAGGGTTCCCCCCCCACACACACACTTTGTGCAATCTCCTTAGCTTCTGACTCTGTCACTTTAACTAACAGACATGCAGCCTATTCTTACTTTTATCTCTCTCACTGCATCACTTTCAATTCCTTTTTATATACTTCCTTTTATCTGGGTGTCAGAGTCTTTATAAATGATAGATTGTAATCTTTGCTAGAAGAAAAAAATGAAACTTACAAAATGATGGATTTGATTTTTAGAGATGCGATGTACTCAGATGGCAGCTACTTGGAGATGAGCTTCTAGAGAGATATAGAATTATGTGCCCTTTATATTAACCCCTGACCCCATGAATACAAAAACTTGCAGTAAATTCCCATAAAAAATGTTTAAGAAGTCCTTGTCCTTCAGGTATCTGTGCATAACCATAAATCTCAGAGTTTTCATGTTGGAATAAGAATTATATCCTCAACTTTAATCCATCTCTTTAATATATGCAAATTACCTGTGCATTTGGTCACTGTAGTACAGTGAAAATATATGTATGGCTTCTGTTTGAAACATCCAGGAGGATAAATGAGAAGCGGATGAAGCTCTGGTGGAATTCGTACCCTAATGAAACAAATGAGCACATAAAGTGATAGATGCCAAACCGGTGCTTCTGACCTTCCCTTGGGATTCTAGAAGCTTTTGAAAGCCAAGGATCATGCCCCAAATGTATTCTGATTTTATTTGCAAAAGCCTATTTGTTTCATAGGACTGAAGTTCTGTGCATGACTGCTTAGGTTTCCCAAGAATTTGAAAGGAAAATGGTTTGAGGCAGAAGTTAAGTTGGGGGAAATGTCAAATTCTTCCAAGCCAGACTTCACAGCAGAAAAATTCAGCTTCGTATTGTCTAATGTAGAAGCATGCTTAGTGATGAGACAGGAGATTAGTGTTCGGTGATCTCTACATTTCAGTGAAGAACTGAGAGCTGGTGCTTTGGGAATGTTCTGTGAAATACTGTCAGAACAGCTATGGAGAGCCAGGGGAGGCACTGTTTTAAGAACTTCATACACACTAATTCAGTTAACCTGTCATACCAAGGAAATGTCGACAGACATTATCTGTTTCACAAATAAGAAAAGTAAGGCCAAAAAAGGGAAATGTTTTTATTGTCTCACAGCCAATAAGCTGTAAAAAGTGGACATTTCTTTAAGGAGTTGATTGTTGGTCCCAAATCGAAGGATTTAACATTTGAATTTATGCATTCCCACATGTAATTAGAACAGTAGTCTTATATATTCGGAGGGAATTTTTAAATCCTATGTTAACTAGAATCCTTTTATATTAGAAAAACTTAGAGTTAATTTTCTAAAGTCACTCAACCCTATCTTAAAATTTGATTTTGTTTGATGCTAGAAATAGTAATTAGATATACAGAATGACATAAAGATGTTGGAAAAATAAAAATGTGATAACTTTCTTTTTTAAAAAATTTATTTATTTTATGTATATAAGTACACTCTCTTCATGCAGACCAGATAACTATATTGTATTACAGATGGCTGCTAGCCACCATGTGGCTGATGGGATTTGAACTCAGTACCTCTGATGAGCCGCAGCAAATTGCTCTCAACCACTGAGCCATCTCTCCAGCCTGATAAAACTTTCTTTTTAAAAGTACCATTTTTCAGGACTTGCAAGATAGCTCAGTTGGTAAAGGCACTTGACAGTAAGTTTGATAACCTGAGTTCAATCCCTGAAATGCATAGGGTAGAGGGAAAGAATGGACACATGTAAATTGTCCTCTGACCACCACATGTATGAATGGTCATGCATATGCACAAAGACACACAGAAAGCATAGACAAATACATTTTAAAAATTATTAATTTTATCCATGTACTATATCTAATGAAGTACATGTATTTGTTTGTTCTTTAATCAGAATATGCTCAGTCATACACACATATATTTGCCCTCACCATTTTTTATTTTTTTTTGCCAAACATTTTTTTTTTACTGTTTTTCTTGGTAAAATTTTAGTTATATATGGACGCTGTTCTTTTCTTCTTCTTCTTCTTCTTCTTCTTCTTCTTCTTCTTCTTCTTCTTCTTCTTCTTCTTCTTCTCTTCTTCTTCTTCTTCCTCTTCTTCTTCCTCTTCTTCTTCTTCTTCAATATTGTATTTAGATTGATTGGGACCTATTCTTCATTTTAGATGTCTGCTATGGCTTGTGAGTTATGGTTCTGTCTCTGAGCCTGAGAAAGATGTTGTTACAGAGGAGGCAGAATGATGTTCTGTATGAACATCTTGATTGCTCAAGCAGGCTTCTCTATCAGTGCTCCTTATTCTGTGTCTTAGGCCTCTAGGAAATTACATAGGGATATTTGATCAAACTCATTTAAAGCACCTCCAAACAAGTTACTTATATTTCCCCCCACTCTTTTGACTGTTTTATATATCTTTTCTAAAATGTCACAAGGATTGGATCCACATGAAGAAGCAGCCTGGAAGATGTTATAGCCTGAGCAGAGGGAGGCCATGGTAGTAGGTACTTCACTCTTTTAACTTTCTTTGCATTTCACAAAGTTATTACCTCTATCTTACAGGTCAAAGTATGCAAATGGTCCCTGTTCTAACCAACATCTATGTGCCTTGGATTACAAGTCAGCTCCATGAATTCTGACTCTATATTTTTAAAATATTTTACCTACATTCTCAAAATTCCAGTTGTGTCTTTCACTTCTTCCTGCTGTACTATCCACTGGTATAAAATATAAATTTTAATCAAGAAGCTCAATTAAGTATTGTAGAATTTTGTTGGGAAGGTGAGCTGAGCCCCTAGCTAGAGATGGGAATCATCTGAAACAATAATTGTCCTAGAATAGTTCGACCCTGGCCAACCTCACATACTACTGGGAGTCCTTCCTGTATCACATTCAGTTGGTATTTTACTGTTTCTTGTTTACAAAACCACTCTGAGGTCCAGAGTTTGTATCAAGAATGACTTTGTATTTGTAAGTGGCTAATAACTGATGCGGGATTGTCTGATGTATTTTGATGTTAATTCCTACGTGTTCTCTCTGGGACTCATCTTCTGTTTAATAAAAAGCCACCCCACCTGGACAGGGCAAAAGAGATAGGTGGGTATAGGAGAGAGAGAAATTCTGGTAAGAAGAAAGAACACCATGAGGAGAAAGAAGAGAGACCTGAGGAGAGGAGAGGAAGACCGCCATGGCTTAGCTGGAAGAGAAGCACAAAGCTGGCATGGATGGAGAATTCGGCCCAGTTGAAGAACATTAGAAAGTATTTGGGATTATGGATGGGAGGTAGATTGAGAGAAGTTATTAGAAACAGATGGTATGGGATTGAGGCAAGGATCCCTTGCCTGCCCCACTGTGGGAGGTAGTTTAGAGGATTGATATCTGTCTTGCCCAGGTTAACTAAGGCTATTTTAAAATATAACAAGTGTCTGTGTCTTGATTGACTCCTAACCCAACCTACAGATAATACAGATAATTTTAAAACAATAGATAACATCTATGTATAAAAACTACTAAGGGTGTTCTGGTTGTTTTTGGTTTTCTTTGCCAACTTGATACAAGCTAGAGCAATCTTGGAAGAAACAACTCTCAACTGACCAAACACCTCCAAAATATTGGTTCTTAGGCAAATCTATTGGTCATTTTCTAGATTAAAAAGAAAACTGGGAGAGAGCCCTGCCCTTTGGTAGTGTCATCTCTGGGCACAGGTGACCTTGAGTTGTATAAGAAGCCAGGAGTATCTTAGTTACTTTTATATTGCTGTGACAAAAACACCACAACAAAAGCAAATTACCAAATAATGCATTTGATTTGTGGCTAATCACTCTGGAGAATTAGAATTTAAGAACATCATGACAGGTGGGACATCAAGTACCTTTGGGCTTGGATCTCTCCACCCAACCGCTGCTTATCATCGTAGCCCATCTGGAACACAGAGAGCAAACAGGCTAAGTCAGGCATGGGCCACAACCCACATTAGGTGTCATCCTGAGAAGGACTGTAGGACACTCAAGCATATTTTGGCTTGAATCACTCTCTTCCCACTGCTTACCAGCCTGGCCCATTTGGGTCACATGAAGTGACGCAGCAGAGGTGAGTTGGGTGCCAGCCACAACCCACATTATCCACCATACCAAGAAGGTCTGAGGGGTACCTGAGTCACTTTTGGCTTGGCGTTATCTCAGCCTGTTCTTCTCCTTCCTGCCAGACATAAATGGGACATAGACAGGGAACCCAGCAGATCTGAGCTGGGTGTAGGCTCCAACACTAATTGTGCACTATCCTGAAGAGTCCTAGCAAATAGCTTTCAGATTAGAGTTCTCTTTGCCAGCTCCCAACCTGCCTGGCCCACATGGGACACTGATAGTGACACCCCATTGGAGAAATCTCTAGGCCTGCTAATACCAGAGACAAACAGGTGGATAGAAGCCAGTGCAAGAAGACAAGCAACAAAACTCAGAGCCATATGGTAGAATCCAGTGGTCCTAGCACAGCAAGCCCTGGAGATACTTATACCCAGGAAATGCAAGAAGAATATTTTAAGTCTGAGATAGTGAAAATGATAGAATCTTTGAAAGAGAAAAATAAATCTCTCAAAGAAATACAGGAAAATACATTCAAACAGATGAAAGAATTGAATAAAGCCTATAAAGCATTACAGGAAAATTCAATGAAGAGGAGGAAGAAATTAATAAAACTGTTCAATACATAAAAGTGGAATTAGAAGCAGCAACAACAAAACAAAACAAACAAACAATAAAACTCCACAATCTTAGAAAATCCTGGATTTGAAAAACCTAGGAAAGAGAGCAGGAGCTGTAGACACAAGCAATAGCCACAGAATACAAGGGCTGGAAGAGCAAAATCCGAGTGTAGAAGATAGGGTTGAAGTTATCAATACATCAGTTAAGGAAAATGTTGAAATTGAAAACTTCCTGAAACAAAACATCCAAGAAATCTGGGACACAATAAAAAGACTAAACCTAAGAATAATAGGAATAGAAGAAGTAGAATATTCCAAGCTTCATGGCACAGAAAACATTTCTAACAAAATCATAGAAGAACACTTACCCAACCTAAAGAAAGAAATGCCCATAAAAATATAAGAAACCTACAGAACTTCAAATAGATTAGACCAGAAAAGAAAAATTTTCTGCCACATAATAACCAAAACACTAAATGTAAAAAAAAAAAAAAAAAAAAAAAAAAAAAAAAAAAAAGATATATAGTAAAAGTTGCAAGAGAAAAGGGCTAGGTCACATATAAAGGCAAACATACTAGAATTATACCTGACTTCTAAACAGACTATGAAAGCAAGAAGGACCTGGATGGCTGTCATACAGACACTAACTGACCACTGATGCCAATCAAGACTACTATACTCAGCAGCACTTTCAATCACTATAGATGGAGAAAACACTATATTCCATGATAAAGTGAAGTTTAAACAGTACCTAGAAACAAAACAAAAGATACTACAAGGAAAACTTCAATATAGGAGGCTAAATTTACCAAAAGAAAGGAAACTCTCTCTCTCTCTCTCTCTCTCTCTCTCTCTCTCTCTCTCTCTCTCTCTCTCTCTCTCCCACCACCAACATAAAATACAGGAACTAACAATTATTGGTTATTAATATTTCTCAACATCAATGGCCTCACCTCTCCAATGAAAAGACTCAAGCTAAAAAAATGGATACAAATCAGGTCCCATCATTATGCTACATACAAGAAACACACCTCAACAATAAAGATAGATATTATCTCAGAGTAAAGGGTTAGAAAAAAGGCATTCCAAGCAGACAGATCCCAGAACAAACTGGAGTAGCCATTGTAGTATCGAATAAAATAGACCTTCAACAAAAACTAAACAAAAGAGATGGGGGAAGTACACGTCATACACATCAAAAGAAAAATACACCAAGAGGAAATCACAATCCTGAACATCTATTCCCCAAAAGCAGGAGCACCCACATTCATAAAAAGAAATTTCACTGAAGCTTAAATCACACATCAAACCCACACATTAGTGGTAAGAGACTTCAATACTTCATTCTCACCAATAGATAGATGATTGAGACAGGAAATAAATGGAGAAATAATGAATCAAATGGACTTAACATATATCTATAGAACATTTGACCCAAACACAAAAGAATATACCTTCTTTTCAGCATCTCACAGAACCTTCTTCAAATTTGCTCATATACTTGGTCACAAAGCAAACTTCAACAGATACAAGATCAAAATAACCCTCTTCATCTTATCAGACTACAATGGATTAAAACTTTAACTAGAGAACAACAGAAAAAAAGAAAGCCTACAAACTCATGGAAACTGAAAAACTCTCTCCTCAATGACCTGTGGGTCAGGGACCATATAGAAAAGAATTTAGAGACTTTGTAGAATTCAATGAAAATGAAGGCACAAAGTACCAAAACTTATGTGACACAATGAAAGCAGTGCTAAGAGGAAAGTTCATATCACTAAGGGCCTACATGAAGATATTGGAAAGATCCCATACTACTAACTTAACAGCACACCTGAAAACTCTAGAACAAAAAGAAACAGACACACTCAAGAGGAGTAGATGGCTGAAAATCATTAAACTCAGGGCTGAAATCAATAAATTTAGAAACAAAGAGAACAATTCAGAAAATCAAAGAAATCAAGAGCTGGTTCTTTGAGAAAATCAACATGATAGACAAACCCTTAGCCAAACTAACTAAAAGGCAAAGGGAGAGTACTCAAATTAACAAAATCAGAAATGAAAAGGTAGACATAATGAAATACACCAAGGAACTCCAAAGAATCATTAGATCTTACTTCACAAGCCTATATGCCACAGAATTTGAAAATATAAATGAAATGGGCAATTTTCTTCAAAACTACCAATTACCAAATTTGAATCAAGACCAGGTAAACAAACTGAATAGTCCTATATCTCCTAAGGAAATAGAAGCATTCATTAAAAGTCTCCCAACAACAACAACAAAAGCCCAGGTATGGATGGATTCAGCACAGAATTCTACCAAACCTTCAAAGAAGAATTAAAACCAATGCTTTTCAAACTATTCCATAAAATAGAAACAGAAGGATCATTAACAAACTCATTCTATGAGGCCTAGTCACCTTGATACCTAAGCCAAACAAACACCCCACAAAGAAAGATAATTTCAGACCAATTTCCCTTATGAACATTGATGCAAAACTACTCAATAAAATACTTTCAACCCTGTCCTCCCCAGCTGAGTAGATTGCGTTCTCCTGTAATGCACCACAGAATAGGGTTCTGGTGACCCTAACCATGTTAGCTCTTCAGTCCTTTCACCTACCCACCACCATACTTGGCAAGCATACCCACTGTTGTGCCAGAAATGGACTGACACTGACACCACGCCCCGTGTGTACCCAGCAATGATCCTGGAGCAGAAGGAGGAGCTATCTGATACTGCTCACTGAAGTGTGCCTCCAGGGAAGGGTATTCTGCCTGTAGATGAGTACATGGAAGCATTACCAAATGCTAGCCAACCATTGGCATTGAGAACACCAAGGAAAACAAACACTTCTACTGCCAGCAGCTGCTGACTGCTGACAACCATGTGAATCCCTGTATTTGGGTAGAGGGATAATCCTCTTCCATGAGACACTGTACCAGAAGGTGAATTATGGATATCCCTTTCCCCAAGTTATTAAGTTCAATGATGATGTATTGGGGATTACAGTGGACAAGGGCATGATTCCCCTGGCATGATCCAATAATACGACCACTACCCAGGGGCTAGATGGGCTGTCTGAATGCTGTGGCCAGAATAAGAAGGATGTACCTGACTTTGCCAAGCGGTGTTGTGTACTCAAGATTGGGGAGCATACCCTTTCATCCCTTGCCATCATGAAAAAGGCCAATGTTCCGGCCTGTAATGCCAGCATCTGACAGTCAAATGTCTTTGTACCCATTATGGAGCCTTAAATCCTCCCTAATGGGGACCATGACTTGAAGCGCTGTCAGTATGTAACTGAGAAGGTATTGGAAGCTGCTGTCTACAAGGGTCTGAGGGACCACCATGTCTATCAGAAGGAACCTTGCTGAAGCCCAACACTGTTAGCCCAGGCTGTACTTGCATCCAGAAATTTTCCAATGAGGAGATTCCCATGGCAACTGTCACAGCACTTAGTTGCACAGTGCCCCCTGCTATCCTTGGGGTAATTTTCCTGTCTGGAGGTCAAAGTGAGGAAGAGGTGTCCATCAACCTCAATGCTATCAACAAGTGGCCCCTGATGAAACCTTGGGCCTTGATTTCTCTTATGGAAAAGCTCTGCAAGGTGTCTGCTCTAAGGTCCTGGCTTGGGAAGGAGGAGAACCTGAAGGCTGCCCTGGGGGAGTACATCAAGTGAGTCCTGGGCAATAGCATCACTTGTCAAGGAAAGTACACTCCAAGTGGCCAGTCTGTAGCCACAGGCAGTGAATCTCTCTTCATCTCTAACCATACCTACTAGGCATGAATTCTGCCAAGGAACTCCTACAGTTGATATAAGGCTGTTCTGCCAACAGTGCAGGCACCTGCCTAACCACTTGCTATTGAAGAGGGCACATTCTGGCTCTTACTCATCACTCTTTCTGCCCTCATGACTGGTGTATAGTGTTGCTGTGAATGCTAATTCTGCCATCCCATCCCTTCCAGCCTACTGCCAATAAACAACTATTTAGGAGAAAAATTCTTGCAAACTGAACCCAAGAACACATCAAAAATATCGTTCACCATAATCGAGTAGGCTTCATCCTTGTCATGCAGGGATGGTTCAATATATGGAAATCTATCAATGTAATCTATCATATAAACAAGTTGAAAGAAAACAATCCACATGATCATCTCCTTAGATGCTAAAAAATCATTTGACAAAATCTAGCACCCACTCATGTTACAAAGTCTTGGATAGATCGGGATTACAAGGCCCATACCTAAACTTAATAAAGGCAATATACAACAAACATATAGCTAACATCAAACTAAATGGAGAGAGACCTAAATCAGTTCCACTGAAATCAGGCACAGGGCAAGGCTGTCCATTCTCTTTATCTCTTCAATAAAGTACTTGAAGTCCAAGCTAGAGCAGTAAGGCAACTAAAGGAGAACAGAGGAATACGAATTGCAAAGGAAAGAGACAAAGTATCAGTATTTGCCGATGATAATGATAGTATACATAAGTGATCCCAATAATTCTGCCAAGGAACTCCTTCAGCTGATAAACATTTTCAGCAAAGTGGCTGGACACAAAATAAATACAAAACAATCAGATCCTTCCATTTTACAAAAAGACAATCATACTGAGAAAGAAATTAGGGAAACTATACCCTTCACAATAGACACAAAAACCATAATGTATCTTGGTGTAACTCTAACAAAGCAAGTAAAAGACCTATATGAGAAAAAAGTCTTCAAGTCTCTAAAGAAAGTAATTGAAGAAGATATCAGAAGATGGAGAGATCTCCCATGCTCATGGATCGATAGGATTAACAGAGTAAAAATGGCAATCTTACCAAAAGAAATTTACATATTGCATGCAATTCCTATCAAAACCCCAACATTATACTTTACAGACCTTGAAATCACAATTATCAACTTCATTTGGAAAAAGCAAAAAGCCTCAAATGGCTAAGACAATCCTATACCACAAAAGATCATCCCTGATCAAGATGTACTATGGATCAACAGTAATAAATTCTGCATGATACTGGCATAGAAACAGACAGATGAATAAATGGAATCAAATAGAAGACCCAGAAAAAAATCTACACACCTATGGCCAAATGATTTTTGACAAAGAAACCAAATCCATACAATGGAAAAAGGTAGCGTCTTCAACCAATGGTGCTGGCCTAACTGGATGTCTACTTGTAGAAAAATGCAAATATACCCTTATTTATCACTCTACACAAAACTAAAGTCAAAGTGGATTAAAGATCTCAACATAAAACCAGACACACTAAAATTTTTAGAAGAAAAAATGGGGAAGAGCCTTGAGTACACTGGCACAGGAGAAAACTTCCTGAACAGAATGCAATAGCTTAGGCTCTAAGATCAAAAATTAATAAATGGAACCTCATGAAACTCAAAAGCTTCTATAAGACAAAGGATACTGTCAACAGAACAAAAGGACAGACTACAGACTGGGAAAAAGATCTTCACTAACCCTAGAGCTGACAAAGGGCTAATATCCAAAATATATCAAGAACACAAGAAATTAAACACCACCAAATGAAATAATCCAATTTTAAAATGGGGTACAGAACTGAACAGAGAATACTCAGTAAAGAAATATCGAATGGCAGAGAAACACTTAAAGAAATGCTCAATGTCCCTAGTCATAAAGGAAATACAAATCCAAAGGATCCTTATATTCTATCTTATACCTAACAGAATGGCTAAGATCAAAAACTCAAGTGACAGCACATACTGGTGAGGATGTGGACCAAGGGGAACAATTCTCCATTGCTGGTGGGAGTTCAACCTTGTACAACCACATTGGAAGTCAATCTGGTGCTTTCTCAGAAAATTGAGAATAGTGCTATCCTCAAGACCCAGCTATACAACTCCTGGTCATATACCTAAAAGATGACCCACTAGGCAAAGGCATTTGCTCAACTATGTTCATAATAGCTTTACTTGTAGTATCCTGAATCTGGAAACAACGTAGATGCCCCTTAACTGAAGAGTAAATAAAGAAACTGTAGCACATTTATGCAACTGAATACTACTCAGCTATTTAAAACAAGGAAATCCTGAAATTTGCAGGCAAATAGATGGAGCTAGAAGTAATCATCCTGAGTGAGGTAACCCAGATCCAGAGAGACATTCATGGCATATACTCACTTATAAGAGGATATTAGATTCATGATACAAGATAACCACACTATAGTACCCAGACCTGAAGAAACAAATTAACAAGAAGAACCCTAGGGAAGAAGCTGAAGAGAAGCAACAGGACTGGAGCCTACTGTAGAGGTTCTCGGAAAGACTCCACCAAGGAAAGGATCCAAACAGATGCTGAGACTCACAGCCAAACTTCTGGGTAGAGTGTATGGAGTCTTATGGAAGAGTTGAGGAGCAGAAGGACTTGGATTGGTCAGGACCTCCACAAGGAGACCAATGGAGACAACAAATGTGGGCAGAGGAGCGGTGTGCTGCAGAGACGGATGCACCAATGAAGGACCATGCATGGTGAGGACCTAGATCCTAGATCCTCTTCTCAAGTGTAGTGGATAGGCAGCACAGTCTATTTTGGGGTCCTAGAATATGAGGAGTACAGACTACTTCTGGCATGGACTCTGGTCCTCACAACTTGATCACATCCCCTGTCAGGGCTACTTTGCAGGGCCACAGAGGAAGTAGATACAGGCAGTCCAGATGAAACTTGATAGGCTGAGGTCAGTTGTTAAGGGAGGAGGGCTCCCCTTTTTCTGAGGACTAGAGGAGGGAGGGAGGACAACAAAGGAGGGGGGTCACAATTGGAATGTAAAGTGAATTCACAATTAAAATAAAATTAAAAAAAAGAACCACATGACAGGAAGCCTAGGAACATGTAGGCTAGCATTGCAATGTAGTTGTAACTGAGAGTTTACATCGTATCCTCTATAAGAGGCCTCTCTCTTTCTTTATCCCACACAAATAAACACAAAGAAAGAGTGAACATCAGAAAGAGGGTGACAGAGAGAAACAGAGATAAACATACATACACAGAGCACACGCAAGTGCATGCTACCTGGGAATGGTATGGGCTTTTGAAACCTCAATGCTCAACCCCCAAAGACACACCTTCTCCAACATGGCCTTCCCTCCTAGCCACTTCCAAAGAGTTACATCAGCTGGGGGCCAATCATTTAAACATATGGTGTCTATGGGGGCCATTTTCATCTAACCATCACAAGAGTCAAGGCTATAAATAGCATTCCTCCATGCATTCGGCTTCAGGTCTTAACTCCAGGTTCCTTGCCTTGATTTCCTGCTTTGACTTCCTTTGAAGATGGACTACGATGTGCAAGTGTAAGCCAAACAAAGCCTTTCTCCCTAAATTGCTTTTGGCCTTTGTGTTTTACCATTGCAGTAGAAATACTCACCGAGGCAGAAATTGGTACTAGGAGTGGGATCTTGAAATGACAGCCTTTTACAGTGTGTTTTGGTGACATTTGGAGTTCAGTCTGGAAAATCTATTGAGAGGTAAGAGCTCAGTGAGCAGGCCTGTGGGAGCTACAATGTAAGAATGTTGAGATCAGTGTAAACAATTGAGGCCTGACTTGTGAATATCAGAGGGAAACCCCAGAGCTCTTATTCCATCAGGAACATTCAATATTTTGAATTACATTCTGTGGTTTTGACCAGCTGAGTCTTCAGAAATGAAGTGGAAATGTGTTTTGCTTGTTTGTTAGTTTGTTTGTTTGGTCAACTTGACACAAGCACGAGATATATTTAAAGAGGACTCTTAAGTGCCTATATGTAAGATGGAGGACTGTTGGGTATTTTCTTGATATTGGTGGGCCTGCTTGAGTCTGGCTCTCAGGCAGTGGTGACAACCCCGGGTAAGTAATTTAGAGCTGTCTAAAAATGCAGGCTGAACAAGCCATCAGAAGCAAACCATCAATCAACATCTGCATAGCTTTTGCTTAAGTTTGTGCTTATGCTTTTTTTGAGTTCTTATTTTATTTTGACTTCCTTTTATGATGGAATGTGATGTGGAAGTTATAAGCTTAACGAAGTTTTTTTTTTTTTTGTCTTAAACATGCTCTTAGTCATGGTGTTTTCTTGCTGTAATATACCCTAACAGAGACAGATATATTAACTCATATCACATAAAAGGGGCATAGATGTGCAAAATGCTTGTCAGGGCTCCTTTGGAGAAAATATTCTGTATATTGTCCTTCATTTTCTTACATCTGAGATCATTTATATGGCGACTTTCTTTATGGTCTCAGGATGGCTCCAAAAGCAAGTAGGATTACAGGTTCTTTGTTTACACTGAGGGAGCAAATATCTTTGGCTCTTCATATTGCTCACACCCATGTTCTTTAAACAACATAATGTGGACTCACACCAATATAAGTAGGAAAAATATTTTAAAACTCAGACAGAATATCATATGACTGGGTAGATACATTTCTGAATTCCAAACCATGGAATATAAAAAGAATATCTTTAATTTTCTATAAAATATAAGGCAGTAAGAACAGACATTCTGGGAATTATGACATTTTATTGTAACAAATTGGGCAATTGTTATTTCAGCTTGTGCCAGCCTTCATGTATAGTTTAACAATATTTAAAGTGAGTCCTTCCATCAAAAGTTGTTTTTTTTTTTCATGGACCATTACTAAATACACATTATGTATTTTCATGAAAATATCTGACTACCAAATTTTTAGCTTTTTAACATTTTAGTTCAAGTATTGCTAGGACATATACAGAATGTCAGGAAGTAAATGATACTATTTTGTGAAAAAAATGTTTATCTTATGGTAGGCAGCTTCATGTTCCAGTTCCCGACATCTATGAGGATAACTAGGATTTATGCTGTTGTGAAAATGAATTCAATCTTTCAAAGTACGTTTTAATGATTATAATTTTAACTGATCGTAATAAAGTTATGTGGCTCTACAGATTTGAAAAATGATGAACTGAATGCTACATGCAAAATAAATCTTCCATCTTGGAGTTCTCAGGACTTTTAATGTGAAAAAGTACATTGCAAATAGGTGAAGGGTACGGGTACGGTTGCATGCTGCAATTCTTTAATGTAGTTATATAACATTTTTTTTGAGATGACTAGCTAACGGAGATTGTTTAGATAAACGACAGTCTAACTTATTGACACCTGAACTTGGTTATTTTGTACTTTTACTTAGAAATTACTAATGTCTACATAGACTGAAAATTATTTACCTGCTTTGCAGGAATATAAAGTTACTGACTTTCCTCTTTGCTTGAAGGCTTTCATGTTATGGTTAGATAAAAGAGATAAACACAAGAAATAATTAAAATTTTCCATATACCACTTTACAGGTGAAAACTATCATATAGCAAGTGTTCAAGGTATGAGGTTATCAAGAGGAACCAAAAAATAAAAAGCAGGGGTTTTTGAAGAACAGAAGAATCAAAATTAGAATTGAAAAACTACAGGGTATGTCAGAGGTCTGTATGAGGAGTCATTCTCTGCTCCTATGAGAACGGTTTCAAAGAGAAACAGGATGATTACTTTGAATTATAGACACTCTCATGACTAGGCTAGTAATCAGCTCTGTTCTTTATTGATTTAAATTGGACATCTTTGTCTTTACACAAAGATATAAAGTCCAGGGTCTGCCTGAAGATTACAGATCTCACCTTCCAGAAAGATTGCATTATATTCATGTGTGGTTTAAAATAGCTGCCTGCCTTCGGGAGTAAGGCAAGTTATAGTATTTTGGGACATCTTTGGACATTGCCAAATCTCAATGGTATTGCAAATCTCAGAGAGAAAGAGAGAGAGAAAGAGAGAGAGAGAGAGAACACCAAAGTGTGTTTCACAGAAATCACCTTATTGTCGTCTAATCTCAGGGCTATTGGTTTTGGATAGTGGAAATCAAGAACATCAAAAAAATTGTAGATTCTGCAATTTTCATGCCTTTTGCAATTTTTCTTGTTCCTCCACACACATCTAAGTATTTATTTTAAAGAAATACATTTTATTCCTTTTCAGTAAAAAAATAAATACTTTAAAAAAGTATATGCATTTAAGAAGTTATTTCATAGCTCTGCTAGTTTCAAGTAAACCAGGGAGAAAAAAAAAGCATAAAGTAAGTCATAATTATTACTTTTCCACTCTAAGAAATTGCACAGGATGCTATTTTCTTTAAATTCTGCAGGATTTTTTTTTCAAGAATTTTACCATTTTATAAGCTTCCAACTCAATTTAGATTCTGAAAAGTACCATATTGCTTTTAATCTCATTTATTTAAATTAGAAATTTGATCATTCATTAATAAAGGCTGTTGCCCTAATCATTGAAGTCATGATCTAATGGTCCATTGACTTAATTTGGTGACTTAATGGTCCATTGACAGTTTTTGAATGTGAAAATGGAGCTATCACCCCAACTCTGTAGTTAATCTGAAACCCATTTCCATTAACATTCACTAGTTTTCTTAAACAAACCACTATTTACTGAGTCTGAAGTTTTATTAGACTTATATCAGGGAGCCTGAAGAGGAGGATCAAATGGATTATAGTTCTGGTTGTTTTCAATTCAAAGTTTTGTGATGATACAGGGGACATGGAATCAAATAAATAAGCCATAATGAATCAACAAAAACTACTATTATAACACTGAGAAAAAAATGTTAGAAATCAAAGTACTGAGGATGTCCCATCCATTCATGATCCTTGGTTGGTACTTCAGTCTCAGAAAGCCTTTCTGGGCCTGGTTAGTTAGTTCTGTTGGTCTTTTTGTGTAGATCCTATCATCTCCAGATCCTCCCCCACCCCACTTTTCCATAAACCTCCCTACACATCACCCAACGTTTGACTGTGAGTCTCAGCATCTGTTTCACACCACTTCTGGGTGGAGCTTCTCAGAGGACAACTATGCTAGGTTCCTTTCTACAAACATAGCAGAGTATCATTAATAATGTCAAGAGTTGGGGACCTAGGCCCCCTACACAGATGACAGATGTATTCAATGGGTAACTCAGGCTTCATGTGGGTACTCTAGTAAGGGGAACAGGGCTGTCTCTGATATGGACTCAGATGCCAGGTTTTTTTTTTTATCATTTCCCCCAGGCAGGACTGCCTTGCCAGGCTACAGGGGAAGAGGACACACTCAATCCTGATATGATTGGATGATCTGTGGTGGATGGGAAGAGGGGCTCCCCTTTTCTGAGGAATAGGGAATGGGGTAGGAGGTAGAGGGAGAAAGGGTGGGGCTGGGAGAACAGGAAGGATAGGGCTATGGCCAGAATGTAAAGTGAATAAAAATTAAATTTAAAAAAGAAAAAATAATGTTTATAAATTTCACATAAATTATATAGTCCCATATAAAAACCTAACTTGGTACATAGCATTTATACATCCCATAATATAAAACATAAAAATAAGCTGTTTTCCCAAAAGAGTTATAATGTTTAAATTCAAATGTATTTAAAAGAAAAACCAAAGTAGTGAGTGTGACTATAGCTACTGTTGAGTAACTAGTTCATTAGGCAAAAAGCAATTCCAGTGATGAAATTAAATGATGCCAACATGTTTGTGCAAAGGTGAGACTGGCCCTGTAATGAAATGTGCAGCTGATGGGTGTGTTCAGAACACATGTAATTGAGTTCAAAGAGCAAAGAACTTCAGAAGATAGTTGCACTTCCTCACATAAATGGTAAAATGTGCACTTTTATGCTATCCTTCCTAAATGTTCCTCTTTGCTAAGCTTCAGAGTTTGAATCTTTGTTTTTATATTAACTTATGACTGAAAGTAATTTTGTAAAATAATGTATTTTTGGATAGTGAAATGCTTAAAGTATAAGGGTATGATTATAAATCTCTATATAAATCTAGAACTTGTAAATTTTTCAGATGAAATATAAGATAGTTAAGTAAAAGTTCAAATATATTGGAAATAATTATTTTCTAAATATCTATCCTAAATATCCCATTATCATATTTACTTAAAAATTATTCTTTATTTATCATTTATCTCATACTGTTTGTTTGGTTTTAGTTTTGCTATGGCCACCAATCCTACATATATTTGAAATGTAAAATAGTACTTTCATTTCATTGAACAAAACATTATGTCTAAAAAACAAACAAACAAACAAAACAAACAAAAACAAAAAAACATTATGTCTAAGCAACTGAGGTATTGCTAAGACAGTACCTATATTTGGTATTTGGAAAGAACATAGGTAAACAAATACATTTTTGAACAGCTCAGCTAGTGTAATTAATTATTGATTATTGATTAGTTAATAATAAAAATTCAAGGTTTCTTCACATTATAAAATAAGCCAAATCTCACTAAATAATGGTGTTTCTTGAGATTTAAAAAGTGTAAACTCCTGAAAACACCCAGACTACCTCAAAGAAGATGATGAGCATCAAAGAACCTCCTTTTGGAGATGGCCTCATATGTGGCAAACAAGCCACTGGCAAAATGTCCTCATTTCTACCACAGACAGAAATCTGCCTAAAAATGGGCAAGCTTGGATGCAGGGTAAGCAAGTCCTCAACAGTTCTTGCCTCACAAATATGTCTGTCAGATATATTGGGCCATAAGGCTGAAGAGGATGCTCCAACATTATAGAGAGTTCTGGATAATGGTTCAGGCAGCAAACTGACTGTCTTCTTCTCATTTTGGAAGCTGCTAACCTGCACTTCCTGTATACTCAGGTAATTAATTTTATTCCTTCTTAAGTCTCTGATGGGTTTGAAGACCAGTTAATTTAGTTTTACAATTAAGTTTAGTTGTTTAGCTGTTAAGATTATTTTTAGGTCTAGATAGATATTTTAAGTAGATAATGATGAGATATGATAGATACTGATTTACAGTTAGAAGTTTAGACTCACCAAAATAGGAAAGACATTTTTTTCAAGGCTGCACAACACAAATAGCCAAAACACTATGAATGTAACATTTATTTAATTCCTGATTGTTTCATGGTTCTATATAAGTGTAGTAATATAAATTTTTTTTTGTTTTTAACTTTTTATTGATTCTTTCTTTTTCTTTTTTTTTTTATTAATTTATTCTTGTTACATCTCAATGTTTATCCCATCCCTTGTATCCTCCCATTCCTTCCCCCCCATTTTCCCATTATTCCCCTCCCCTATGACTGTTCCTGAGGGGGATTACCTCCCCCTGTATATTCTCATAGGGTATCAGGTCTCTTCTTGGCTACCTGCTGTCCTTCCTCTGAGTGCCACCAGGTCTCCCCCTCCAGGGGACATGGTCAAATGTGAGGCACCAAGAGTACGTGAGAAAGTCATATCACACTCTCCACTCAACTGCGGAGAATATTCTGACCATTGGCTAGATCTGGGAAGGGGTTTAAAGTTACCTCCTGTATTGTCCTTGGCTGGTGCCTTTGTTTGAGCGGGACCCTGGGCCCAAATCTGCCTATCATATTGTTCTACTTGTAGGTTTCTAGGACCCCTCGGTATCCTTTTATTTTGCTATTCTCCCATGCGTCTCTCATTTAGAGTCCCAATAGGATGCCTTTTCCCTCTGTCCCAGTTTCCTGGTAAGTGAGGCTTTCGTGGGACATGCCCCTTGGGCTAGTATGCAGATATAAGTGAGTATATACCATTTGATTCTTTCTGCTCTGGGTTAACTCACTCATTATGATCATTTCTAGCTCAATCCATTTATCCACAAATTTCGGGAATTCCCTGTTTTAATAGCTGATTAGTATTCCATAGTGTATATGTACCACAGTTTCTTTATCCACTCTTCTATTGAGGGACACTAAGGCTGTTTCCATGTTCTGGGTATTATGAATAAGGCTGCTATGAACATGGTTGAGCAAATTTTCTTGTTGTGTGCTGGAGCATCTTCTGGGTATATTCCAAGGAGTGGAATAGCTGGGTCTTGAGGAAGCCCTATTCCCATTTTTCTGAGATAACACCAGATAGATTTCCAAAGTGGCTGTACTAGTTTGCATTCCCAGCAGCAATGAAGGAGTGCTCCTCTCTCCCCACATACTCGCCAGCATGTGGTGTCGCTTGAGTTTTTGATCTTAGCCATTCTGATGGGTGTAAGATGGAATCTCAGAGTTGTTTTGATTGCATTTCCCTGATGACTAAGGAGGTTGAGCATTTCTTTAAGTGTTTCTCAGTCATTCGATACTCCTCTGTTGAGAATTCTCTGTTTAGTTCCAAGCCCCATTTCTCAATTGGGCTATTCGGTTTGGTGATGTTTAATTTCTTGAGTTCTTTATATATTTTGGATACTTAGACCTTTGTCAGATGTAGGGTTGGTGAAGATTTTTTCCCAGTCTGTAGGCTGTCGCTTTGTTCTCTTGACAGTGTCTCCTGCCTTACAGAAGCTTCTCAGCCTCATGAGGTCCCATTTATTAATGGTTGACATTAAGGCCTGGGCCGTTGGTGTTCTGTTCAAGAAGTTGTCTCCTGTGCCAATATGTTCCAGGCACTTTCCCACTTTTTCCTCTAAGTGGCTTAGTGTCTCTGGTTTTATGTTGAGGTCTTTAATCCACTTGGATTTGAGTTTTGCGCAAGGTGACAAATATGGGTCCATTTTCTTTTTTTACACATAGACCCGCCAGTTAGACCAGCACCATTTGTTGAAGATGCTATCCTTTTTCCATTGAATGGATTTGGCTTCTTTGTCAAAAATCAAGTGACCATATGTGTGTGAATTCATATCTGGGTCTTCGATTCGATTCCACTGATCAACCAGCCTGTTGCTGTGCCAGTACCATGCTGTTTTAATTAATATTGCTTTTATAGTACAGTTTGAAATCAGGTATGGAGATTCCTCTGGGAGCACCTTTTTATTGTACAAGATGTTTTAGCTTTCTGGGTTTTTTGTTTTTTTCATATGAAGTTCAGAATTGAACTTTCAATGTCTTTAAAAAATTGTGTAGGTATTTGATAGGGATTGCATTGAATCTGTAGATTGCTTTTGGTAGGATGGCCATTTTTACTATGTTAATTCTCCATCCATGAGCAAGGAAGATCATGTCAATCTTCTCAGGTCATCTTCAATCTCTTTCTTCAGAGTTTTGAAATTTTTTTCATACAAGTCCTTCACTTGCTAGTTAGGGTAACTCCTAGATATTTTACTATTGCTTGTAGCTAATGTGAAGGGTGTGGTTTCCTAATTTCTTCCTCTGCAAGCTTGTCATTTGTGTATAGGAAGGCTACAGACTTTTTTGAGTTAATTTTGTATCCAGCCAATTTGCTGAAGGTGTTTATCAGCTTTAGGAGTTCTCTGGTGAATTTTGAGGGTCACTTATGTACACTATCATATCATATGCAAATAGGGATAATTTGACCTTCCTCCTTTTCCATTTGGATACCCTTGATCTCCTTTGTTGTCTTATTGCTCTGGCTAGAACTTCGAGTACTATATTGAAGAGATATGGAGAGAGTGGGCAGCCTTGCCTTGTTCCCGATTTTAGAGAAATTTCCTTGAGTATCTCACCATTTATTTGATTTTGGCTATTGGCTTGCTGTATATAGCCTTTATTATGTTGAGGAAAATGCCTGTATCCCCGATCTCTCTAAAACTTTAAACATGAATGGGTGTTGAATTTTATCAAATGCTTTCTCTGCATCCAAGGAGATGATCATGTGGTTTTTTATTTTCAGTTTGTTTATATGGTGGATTACATTGATGGATTTCCGTATATTAAACCATCCCTGCATGCCTGGAATGAAGCCTACTTGGTCATGATGAATGATATCTTTGATGTGTTCCTGTATTCGTTTTGCAAGTATTTTATTTAGTATTTTTGCATCGATGTTCATAAGAAAAATTGGTCTGAAATTCTCTTTCTTTGTTGAGTCTTTGTGAGGTTTAGGTATCAATGAGACTATGGCCTCATAGAATGAATTTGGTAATTTTCCATCCATTTCTATCTTTTGGAGTAGCTTGAAGAGTATCAGTATTAGCTCGCCCTTGAAGGTCTGGTAGAATTCTGCACTGAAACCATCTGGCCCTGGGCTTTTTTTTGGTTGGGAGACCATCGATGATTGCTTCTATTTCTGTAGGGGAAATGGGACTATTTAGCTTGTTTATCTGTTCTTCATTCAACTTTGGCAAGTGAAATTGATCAAGAAAATCGTCCATTTCCCTTAGATTTTCAAATTTTGTGGCGTATATGCCTTCAAAGTAGGATCTTATGATTCTTTGAATTTCTTCAGTGTCTGTTGTTATGTCTCTCTTTTTATTTCTGATTTTGTTGATTTCAATACTGTCTCTCTGCCTTTTAGTTAGTTTGGCTAGTGGTCTGTCTATCTTGTTGATTTTCTCAAAGAACCAGCTCTTGGTTTTGTTGATTCTTTGGACTGTTTTCTTAGTTTCTAATTTGTTAATTTCAGCCCTGAGTTTGATTATTTCCAGGCGTCTACTCCTCTTGGGTGTTTCTGCTTCTTTTTTTTCTAGGGCTTCCAGTTGTGCTGTTAAGATGCTTATGTGCGATGTTTCCAATTTCTTTTTAAAGGCACTTAGTGCTATGAATTTTCCTCTTAGCACTGCTTTCAATGTATCCCACAAATTTGGGTATGTTGTTTCTTCATTTTCATTGAATTTCAGAAACTCCTTGATTTCTTTCTTTATTTCTTCCCTGACCCAGGTGTCATTTAGCAGAGAGTTGTTTAGTTTCCACGTATGTGTAGGCTTTTTGTTATTTCTGTTGTTGTTGGATTGCAGCCTAAGAGCATGGTGATCTGATAGGATACAAGGTATTATTTCAATCCTCTTGTATCTATTGAGGCTTGCTTTGTGACCTACAATGTGATCAATTTTGGAGAAGGTTCCATGGGGTGCAGAGAAGAAGGTGTATTCTTTCTTGTTTGGGTGAAAGGTTCTATAGATATCTGTTAGATCCATTTGACCCATGGCATTGGTTAATGATGTTATTTCTCAGCTTAGTTTCTGTTTCAATGACTTATCCTTCAGTGAGAGTGGGGTGTTGAAGTCTCCCACTATTATTGTGTGGGGATCGATGTGTGGTTTAAGCTTTTTTAGGAGATCTTTTACAAATGTGGGTGCCCTTGTATTGGGAGCATAGATGTTCAGAATTGTGATGTCATCTTGGTTGACTTTACCTTTGATGAGTATGAAGTGTCCTTCCTCATCCTTTTTGATTAATTTTGGTTGAAAGTCTATTTTGTTCGATACTAAAATGGCTACGCCTGCTTGCTTCTTGTGACCATTTGCTTGGAATATTTTTTTCCAACCTTTTACCCTGAGGTAATGCCTTTCATTATGGGTGAGATGTGTTTCTTGAATGCAGAAGAATGTTGGATCTTGTTTATGTACCCATTCAGTTAGTCTGTGTCTTTTTATTGGAGAATTGAGGCCATTGATGTTGAGAGATATTAATGACCAGTGATTGTTAAGAGTCTTAATTTTCATGTTGTTTCCAGTCGAGCGTTTGTGTAGTTGTGTTTTTGCCATGGGATAGTTATCTATTTCCTGGGTAGTTTTGGTTGTAGCTTGACCCTTTGGGATGGAGTTTTCCTTCTAGTACCTTCTGTATTAGTAATATAAATTTATATGTAAAAAATAAAAATAAAGATAAAAGTATTTTCAACCCTGTATTTTCCAGAATTTTTTACACAAGTTTACCATTCTCTTGGTCTAAAATTTATATATTTGATGGCATTTAAGCAGCTAAAATAGAAAATGTTGTATTTCACATTTTCTTGCTTTTTAAGAGACTATGAAAATGACATGGAGGTAGTTTAATCATAATGAATTAATCTTTTGTGTTTCAGTTTCTTAAGGTAATTCCCTTCAAGAATGCTATTGAGAATGAATGTCTATAACATATTGAATGAACAATATGAATATGATGTATAAAATAATAATATAAAGATAATTAAGAGTCATATAAAGAATGTAGATTGTCTTTGTTTGGAAAAGATACAGTAGGTAGACTCACATTTAAGCAGCACTCAAAACCCTAGATTTTATAGGTAAATCAAATGTGAGAAGTGTGAAAAGAGAATTCGCAGTGGGTAACGTTCCAACAGCATGAAGACCAAGTTCAGATCCCCAGCACCCACGTAAATGGTGGGCTTAGTGGTGCATCAGTAGCCAACACTGGGGAAAGTGAAGTCCTGGCACTTATGACCTGCAGGTTTAGAGAGAAATCCTTTCTTAAGAAATAATGAGGACTTTTGAACAACTTTTAGCCACCCCAACTGGTTCTCAGATCTTCCACACCCTCCTCCATGGTCTAGCCTGGTGAAATTCCCTGACATTTCCAGGGTCTAGCCTGGTGAAATTCCCTGACATCTCCATCCATGTCTTTGCTGCAACCTATCACTTCTAGGCTGAGTCACCAGCATAGCATGGACTTCTTGGTCTGCACTACAAAGGAGCTCTAAGCTTCAGTGAGGCTTCTCCCTGCTTATCTCCTAGTGCACAGAACTCTCCATGCCATATTCAACCTGTCACCTCAGCTAGATCTGCCTGCACACTACAGCCTTGGAAGAAAGCACACTCTCTTACACCAGCCCACCACCCTAGTCTCTTCTACTTATTTGAATTCACTCAACCCAAGCCGTTTCCATGGCCTGGGACCAAACTTCCTCTACATCCATTCTTCTGAGCAAACTCAGAAATAACAAAGAATTTTGAAGTGCTAGAACTCATTGCAAATTACTAATGAGTGAGTTCACCCAGACGCAGAAAGCGTCAAATGGTATATACTCACTTATATCTGGACACTAGCCCAAAGGGATATGTCCCATGAAAGTCTTCACTTACCAGGAAAGTGGGACAGAGGGGCAGACATCCTATTGGGACTTTAGGTGAGAGAAGCATGGGAGAATGGGGAAATAAAAGGATCTGGAGGGTCCTACAAACCTACAAGAAGAACATTATGACAGGCAGATCTGGGCCTAGAGGTCCTGCTCAAACTATGGCACCAGCCAAGGACAATACGTGCAGTAAATTTCTAACCCCTACTCAGATCTAGACAATGGACAGGACATTCTCCACATTTGAGTAGAGACTGGGGACTGACTTTCACATGAACTCTGGTGCCCCATATTTGACCACATCCCCTGGAAGGGGAGACCTGGTGGCACTCAGAGGAAGGATAGCAGGCTACCAAGAAGAGACTCAATACCCTATGAGCATATATATGGGGAAAAGGTCCCCTTCAGTACAGTCATAGAGGAAGGAAGTAGGGTGAAAGTGGGAGGGACGGAGGGAGGAATGGGAAGATACAAGGGATGGGCTAACAAGTGAGATGTAATATGAATAAATTAATAAAACAGTTCAAAAACTTGTCAGTCCTGTAGAAATGTTTAACAATGAGAATGACCTAGATCAACTCCAGAACACAGAAGATGAGTGAAATTTAAGGAACAATCATAACTTTATCAATGAATGGAGTTTAAAGAAAACAGAAAGAAATTACTCAGTTATATCAACTACCAAGTGTTTAAAGAGAATAAATGTCTGAATGACGCCTCCTAAGAGCATAAGGATTGCTATTCAACATATACAAAGAGCTGATAAACTCAATAGCATATCAATAATTTAAAATATAAATAGTTTGTAAATGAACAAAATATCCTCAACGAATTATCACCAAAGAAGAAATATGAATGGTGAGAAAAGTATGAAATCGTTCAATATTATATATCATAGGGGGATTAAACATTAAAGAAATGAAGACTTTTTAGAATGACCTAAGTCCTAAGCATCAATAAGACCAGACAGTGGTAAGGATATGAGAAAGAGAAACTTGGATTCATTTTTTATGAAAATGTAATGTAGTACAGCCTCAATGAAACACTGTAAAGTGTCTTATGTAAGAAAATTTATTAGATCCAGCAACTGTACTTCGGAATATTCTCTCAAATGAATGAAAGTGTATCCCTGTTAAAAAAAAAAGGCTTGTAAACAAGTGTTTGTAAGAGCTTGCATCATAATCACCCAGATTTGGCAGCAAACTGCTGTTGTCCAGTAGGCAAATAGATAAATTCTAGTGCATCGAAAATGCAGAATATCTGGAAGTCCTAAAGGCAGATGAGTAACTCAGCCATGGAGGAAATTTAAATGCATGTTACCAAGTGAAAGAGTTCAGTCTGACAGGTCTATACTCTGTCTGATTCCAACTATAAAATGATCTGGAAAAGGCCATACTATGAAGACAGTAAACAAACAAACAAACAAACAAACAAAACAGGGGTTGTCAGGGACTAGAGGAGTAATGAATAAGTAAATAACTAAGTTGGAGCATGAAGATTTTTAGAACAGTCAAATAATCTGTGAGGTCCAATGGTGGATGCATGTTGTCAATTCATTGATCAAAGCCACAGACTGTAAATTCTCCACAGGGAACCTCAACATAAACTATGGATTATGAGCACCTGTGCTGAGATAACATTGACCGTCACAAATCTCCAACCATGGTGTGAGATGTCCATGACAAGGGAGTTTTACATGCTTTTATGAAGAGATATGGAAACTATATTTTATGAACCTACATTTTCCCAAGAATTGTTTTATTGACTAAAAAGCACAATTTATAACTTCTTACTAGCCTGAATAACTAAACCATAAAAGAATGAGATGGCCAAATGTAAACCGGGAAGCTAGACTATTTGCAGATTTCTTGAGGATACAAAATGATTTAACCAGCACTAGAAAACAGTTTGGCAGTTAGAGAAATGAAAGTAAAACTACTCTTTCCACCAATTGAAATTCTGGGCATTTCTCCCTGGGACATGAAAATTTATCTTCACGCAAAAACTGGTGAGTGAGTATTCATGGCAACTATGTTTTTTTAATATTGATTTTTTAAAAAATTGTTTGTATGTGTATGCCTGAATAGGTTTCCAAGTACTATATTTATGAAGGTGCCCACAGAGGCCAGAGGTCATTGAATCCTCTGTAACTGGAGTTACAAATGGTTGGGTGACACCTGCTGTGGGCACTGGACCTGAACAAGTGCAGTGGGCACTCATAGCAGCTGAGCCATCTCTCTAAGCCCAGCGTTCAAATTTTAGTCTTTAAGAATTAGAAAGATTTCAAACATCTTTCAATTACTATCGGTTAAAAAAATGAATCTCTATACCATTCGCCACAACTAAATAATAAAGAAGAAAGAGTAATAACAGACTATGTAGACATATCACCATTACATTGGATTAAAAAAAAAAAACTCTAAAAAGTTACAAACTTCATCATTCTGTTTTAACTAAAATCAAATAACTACCAAAGCAGAGAGAAAGTAGTAATTGCCAAGTATAAAGTGATTGTTGAGATGGGGAAAGTTAGATGTTGTAATCCATAGAAAGATGGACCTCGTGGAGATGATGGTGGCGTATGATTTGCTGGCATCAGTGTCAACACCCTGTTGCAATAGTGATCTGTATCTTATCATTTCTGTTTGAAGAAAAGAAACCGAGATCTTGGTGCATGACACATTAGTCTTTATGACTCTATCAAAATAAGCTTTTCTCAAAATAAATACTTTCCTAAACATGTAGTGTAGACTCTGAACATGTATGAGATGAAACATTTTTTACAACCCCAAATATTAGTTGTAAACACAGCCAGAGCACATGAAGCAAAAATCTTATAGGCTACATACTGCAGAAGAGGTGACACCACATTCTATTTCAGATATTTCTGTTCCCTATTTGGATACTTTTAAATTAACACCAAAGAATATTCACATTAAAGCCATCACATGCCCAGCTTTGCAGCTCCTGTGCTCAGCTGGCTTGATTTTGAGGCTGATCTTCCTGTATCTAATTAAAACTATTTTGGGTGTATTTCTGTTACCTTTCATGTTGACAGAAGAGAGATTAGTTGTTGTTGACCAAGTGCAGTACAATTTTTATAGATTACTTCAATGAATACACTTGCCTTCCACAAAAACAAACAAACAAACATGGAAGTGTTTGTGTTGAAAATACTCCTATTTTCTTACCTTGAATGTGCACAACACAATTACAGAAACTGATACTAACTCCTTTTTTGTAAACAGATTCAGATTTGATTGTAAGTTGTACATAGACAAGAGCTATTAAATCTTGGGAAATCTAGGAAGTATCAATACTATTTACCGATTCACTGGTGCTCACCAAAAGCCCATGATTTTTTTAAGTAGAAGTAAAGCTAAGCGTGTCATTAACATAAAGATTTGGGAGTTAATGAAACTTCCTAGCACCCACTATGATTTTTTCCTCCTAAAATGTGCCAGTTTCATGCTTAACAACAACCTTGTGGTTTAGTGAGGACTCACAACCATCACCTGGAAGAGTACCTGTTGTGTTTTAAGTTCTATAGTTTTGCTTAAATATATATTTGTTTAAATGTTACACACACACACACACACACACACACACACATACATACAGAGAGAACTCAAAAAAATTCTGGTATCAGAATCAGCTTCTATATTCTAATTAGCAACTGAGATTATTTCCTGCCATGTTACCCCAACAGCCAAACTTGGAGTCAAACTTTGAATGGTTGGGACTATTACAGGTTTTAAAAAGTCTACAACAACTCACAGATCTTTCCTTAGAGTCAGACTTTGAGTGCCAGTATATTTCCCCATGCCCTGCTGGGTGGAGTCTCTCAGAGGACATCTATGTTGGGCTAATATCCACTTATAAGTGAGTATATACCACGTGTGTCTTTCTGGGTCTGGGTTATTTCACTCAGGATGATCATGTCTAGTCCCATCCATTTATCTGCAAATTTCAAGTGTTTTGGTTGACTGTTCAGGCAGCAAACTGTCTCTGCCATTTTTTTTTTTTTTCATTTTAGAAGCTGCTAACTTGCACTTCCTGTTTACTCAAGTAATTAATTTTATTCCTTCTCAAGTCTGATGGAGTTGAAGACTAGATAGTTTAATTTTACAATTAAGTTTAGTTGTTTAGGTGTAAAGATGTTTTTTGGTCTAAATAGATGTTTTTAGGTTGATAGAGATAAGGTATGATAGATATTGATTTTCACTGAGAGCTTTAGATCCATCAAGATAGGCAAGATGTTTTCTTCAAGGCTGCCAAATACATAGAGCCAAAACACTATGAATGTAATACTTATATAATTCCTGATCGGTTTGTGGTTCTCCTTGCTGTATGTAGTTTATTGTATATATGTGTTATAATATAAATATATATGTAAAATATTGCTAAATAAAGAAAGATAAACCTCAAAAAAAGTCTAGAGTAAATGCCAATATTTCAATTAGAAGCCTAAACTGATGAAAATAATATTTCTGCTCTAAACCATCATTTCAGTTTTCAAAATCAAAAATTTTTCTCTGAGGTTTTGTTTTCACATCAAGGCTCTTTGTCAGCATCTTAGGTGTACCATCATATAGACTGAACAAATGAGGAAAATGCTTCAAATATAGGCCATGAAAGCCATGGATCATGAACTTGAATCCTGGAATTGCCATGACAAAATCATTTTTTCCTGGCATCATAGCTGGTGATGTTTACATTGCATGGTTTCACACAGAATCAGGATGAAGTACATCAATTATATATTGCCTACTTTAAGGTACCATTTCTTACCACAAATACAAAAAACATCCCATCGTTATCATCTCAAGTGTGTTCTGACAACAATATTAGCCTTTCCCAAGCTTATTGAAACATGGTGCTTATTTTCGCTTGCTGCTACATCATTAATTTTCCAAGCAAACAAACAAACAAACATACAAACAAACAAAAAACCAGTCAAACAAACCTGTAATAATAGAGTTCATGCTGTGCAGGGGTGACTCGTGTCTTTACTTCCAGCACTTGGGAGGCAGAGGCAGACAGATCTCTGTGAATTTCAGGCCAAACTAGTCTGCAAAGTAAGTTCCCAAACAGCCAGGGCTGTTACACAGTGAAATCTTATCTCAAAAACCCAAAAATATATAGTTGATCTATAAGATACCCTACACAATGTAAGGCATTCAGGTGCAGCTCAATAAAACTGGGGCATAAACACAGATTTGGAGGCTGTCTTTGAGTCTGCTGATTAAGATATTGAATCACTGTACACATAGAAGCCCAAATCTATGCTTCAGTCATTTCTTAGACTAATCTCCAAACTCTAGACGAGAAGATAATGAAGGATAGTAGAATTGGAGTTATTTTGTAAAGAAAAGATGAGTCTGAGTGACATTAATTTATCTCAAGCAAATCAGCAATATAAGTGGTTTGATGTCCATCAAGGAAATAATTGCTATCAGAGTTTGTCATCCAAACTGGTACCGTTTTGAAAGTAAGTGCATTCTATTAGTAATTATAGAAAAGATGGATTAGGGTATGTGATTGCCTCAGGAACCTTTGCTTCATTCATTATTTCATTAGGCACCCTCTACTTCATTGTAAAGTTTAAAAATGAAGACACTACCTCTGTTTTCAAAAGTACAAGGATCTATGCATGTGTATATGTGTGTTTTGTTAGGATTTGACATAAGACCCTTCTAGGAGCACAAAGAAGCACTTATCGTCTCAGAGTATGGGACAATACAAATAGGTGCAGTTGGGAATTGGGAGGACTGAGTCCTGTCTATTTGAAAGATGGCATCAACAGGCTAAGAACAGAATCGAGGCCAACTCTTCACTGCACTGGGCTTCAAAGGAAAGTTTCCAGAAGAACAAGTGTGCCTGGAAATTTCTAAGCTTTATTTTATAACTGTCAAGAGGAAAAGATCAGCTTCAAATTTTCTTGTGATTTAGTAACTTTTGATTTTTTCTTTGAAAGCCCTGAGATTTTGAGGGGTCTTATTTGCGTATGGTGTTTCAGGAAGATGCTTTGAGACAAAAATTTCTTGGTCAGTTGAAGCTCCTAACAGGGGGCATTGTGATTTGGATACTCCCTGGTTGGCTTACCAAAACCTTTCCCAGCATCATCTTCTACACTGCCTTTCATCTCATTCTAGCACAGCCAAAGCAGATACAGCTGTGTATATGTAACTCAATGGAAGCCCATTACAAAAACAATCTCAAGGGGTTGGAGAGATGGCTCAGAGGTTAGGAGCACTATTTGCTCTTCCGAAGGTCCTGAGTTCAATTCCCAGCAACCACATGGTGGCTCACAACCACCTGTAATGAGATCTGATGCCTTCTTCTGGTGGGCAGGCACATGTATGGACAGAATACTGTATAAATAATAAATAAATCTTTAAAAAACAATTTCAAAAGTGCTTTATTTTGCCCTAAAAATGCATTTATTAGCAAGATTTGCTGGTCTGTGATATGTGGGGTGACCTTGCATGCACACTCACTCAAAATAAATAAAAGTTGTAAAGTTTTGCCTTTACAATCTCTCCTTTGCTATATACTAACTATTCATTAAATCAATTAAACAAACACTAATACCTGAACAGTATTTTTAGTATCTTGTTCTAATTTTATATAAAATTATGAAAAGAGCTCTTTAAAATGCTCTTAAGGTTAGTGTATTTATTTTAGAAATAGAATTTTAAAGACAGAAAATATCAATTATAAGGAAAGTATTGAACTGTGTCCCCTTTGAGGCAGAAGGTCCAACACATAGAACAAGACAATGGCTGACACTCTGTGATTGACAGGTGGATATCACATTAGATAAAAATGATAAGAGATTTAGTGGACTGGAGAATAACTTCCTTCTTACAATGCCCTGACCCTTGACCTGTGGCCTGACTCATGTCAGCTTCACTAACACAGGGTAATTGTTGCAGGTGTGGGATGAAAGGCAGCTTTACAGAGACTACCAACAGTCAGAGATTTATTTCTTTGATGGCCCTTAATTTGCTGTTGAGATAGAACCAAAAATTTGGATCTTCTCTGACCTAGAACTTCAAAATTCCCTCACTGCATAGGAAGGCTCCATGTGCAGAAATTTTTCTTTGACATTTGGTTTAAAAACATTTTTGTTGTTAGAATATAACCCAAAGCAAATATGCGATCCTCCCATCCTAAAAGCGCATTATAGGCATAATTGTGGCAGAGGTCTAATAAAGACTATGCCCATCATACTAGGCTCTCTGAATTTTTATACTTATTTGTAAACTCTTACTATTTCAAACTCTGAAAGTGTGTCCCATTCTGAAATTACACATATTTATATTGCTAATCACCATGTTCAGAATAATCCAGTCTGAGTTTTATTCGAAGGTTCTAAAGATAATGACATTGTGAGCATCCACAGATGAAATGGTAACAGTTATAAATGATCATGAAAGCAAATGTCTCCTCCTCCCCATGTTACAGTAGGAGAATACTACCAGGAAATTAAAATGTCTGTGGTGTTCCTTCAAATGAAATCAATACAGTCCCACAGCTATGATGCTAAAGAAAACTTCGAAGGAATGAAATAAAAATGACTTTCCAGTTCATCAATATATCAAAATGAAGCCCAAACCATCACTTTTCAATGTTTTCAAAATGCTTCACCTTACCAAGGATAAAGTCAAGTTTTCAAATGTACCTATTTTAATGCGGTACATTTCCCTATATTAGAGGGCTTCACACTAAAATTGCCCACGTTTGTCACTCTAGATGAAGAGATGTTAAGACTTGCTTAGCCTTCAGAGATTTCTGTTCAAAATATTTGCAAGACAAAAACTACTTTTAAACTCATTGAGAGTTCTTATTCAGGTCATGGGTCTTACCTTTTGAAAATTATTTTTCTTATCCAACTCACATACTGATGATGCAAAATTAGCACATATTAGTTTAAGATAGTGAACTAAAGAAAGTATAAGGGTTATGTTTATCTTAAAGTGACACTAAAGGCCAAGTATTTCAGTTGGTTTAATAACCGTGTAGCCAAACCCATCTGTTTCCCAAATATCACACTTTCTTTTATTAAATCATGAAAATAAAGGATTACGATCATGTGATGCTTTGTTATGCATAGTTGCTGTGATAATGCCTTCTTCCCAGACAGCCAGCTTTTCAACTGTGATGAGATCATCAGGTAACGGGTAAGATATGAGGCTCTGCTTGCTGTGTTGTTAGCACATTAAAAAAAGAAATAGCTAGGATAATTAACAACTACCTATTTGTCTGTAGGATACGTTCATTATGGCACTACAAATTGGGGGTCTCTAAAATCTGTGCAATAAAATTTACTCTTTGTTCAGGAAGTTCCCCTTGGATTTGGGGAAAATTCTGATTTGCTATGTCTATTGTAATTGTGACAGGCAGTTGACATGTCTCATAGTCTAAATGTAGTGGCAAGCAGGGGGTGGTACAATGACGGAAAAAACCACCATTCATGCGTGTGCAAAGGAAAGGTGTTTCTTAGCATAGTCCAACCTATGCTCAGACTAGAGTTGGGTCTTGGGGGTTGAAGGTCAAATCTGTGAGGTCAAAGCTATTTCTTGTCAATCTTCGTTCACTAATGACACATGAATTGGAAATTAGAACAAAGTAAGTAAAACGAATAGCCAGAAGGTGAGTGTCTGTTTTATTACTCAGAAGAGCTGGGAAATCTGGCCAATTGTTGCCCTATGTGGCTTGAATGACAGTTGTTAAGTTGAAAAAGGGACAGTGTGATGGGAATGCCACTTTAAATCTCAATTACCTCCTCCACTCCAATCAGCTTGGTGGAGCTTTAATGAAGTGCAATTCTCTGTCCTTTTCCTCGTACTTCTATCTCTAGAATGAGCCTCACATTCAAGTTTGACAGCAGTACAATCAGTTTTCCATTCATCACTGGCCCTGTTTTAACCCTGCTGAAAAAGGGCCTAATGTACGTGGCAGTGATGGCAATTAGGCAGAAAAGTAATATTAGAAACAGACAAAAGCCTGAGTCTTTTAGCATTACAGGTGTTTTTTTTTCCCCCATTCTAGACATAAAGGAATAGGCAGTGTTGTTAAGTTCCCTTCTTCAGTCTTCTCTTAAGCTGAAAGTCCAATGATTTCAAGATTCAATTAATTAGAGACATGGAGAGCCAAAGAACAAGGTAAAAGCTAAGTTCTTTCTAACTGAAGACACACTTAGTAATTGGCCCCTTATTAAAATGGATATCTTCTGGGTGTATGTTTAATAAGGTTGATAAAAACTCGTCATTTCCTCATTAAGTTAGCACATGAATACACTCTGTATGTAGAAAAGGAATCTTACAGAGAAAAAACAGGAAAATATCAATCTGTTAAATATAGGAACATAAACCATAAAAATTGAAAAGCCCAAGAACTAAAACTGTCCAGGATGGGGACATGCTAAGTGAAGTGTATACATGTGTGTGTGTGTGTGTGTGTGTGTGTGTGTGTGTGTGTGTGTGTGTGTCTGTCTGTCTGTGGAGTGTGCATGTGAATGAGTGTGTGAGCTGAGATTTTTTTAGAAGATGTCTTGGCTCTCCATTCACTTAATTTGAGAGGCAAAATATTGAAGCCTTTGAGTTTTATAAGCCAGATCAACAATGTTTACTATGATTTTTAAAATTAAACTATAAAGATGGATGACTTATTTAATGACTTTTCCAAATGAAAACAAATAAAAAATTTCCAAACCTATACCCTTGTATCTATATTTATGAGCATCCGTGTAATAATCATACAGTCTCTTTACACTGAAATGCCACATACATTCTTATGCACATATGTGTATTGTTTATCCAAACATATTTGCAAATATGCCCATACAGTGTATGCAAGTTTAGGAAAGATAAATGTTCATAGATTTTTGTATGCATTTAATTGTTAAATGTGCTTTCTTAATGGTTCCTTTTATGCCAATTTTTAAAAAACGTCAGCAAAGTTGGGGTGCATTTTTTCTTTCTTGTTTTGTTTTGTTTTGTTTGAGATTCCACAGGAACATGTGGCAATGGTGTAAGGATCTTGTTTAAGAGTAAGGGCGGCTTGGAGGGGAGGGGGAAAACAGATGCAGCAATTAGGCGGCTCTTGCTGCTCATTGGGGAGGTGGCACAAGTGGGTGATAGTGGCTTTCACCTCTCACACTCCCTTCTCTCCTGCCTGATTCCTAGAACAATTCCTGTCAGAAACACTCTTTGAAAAAGGCTGCGTTAGACAATGGCTCTTCACCCTTCTTTTACGCTTTAAGTAGTGGAGCAGAATGCTGTAAGGGGCTGAAAACAAGGCGTAATCTGAGAAAGACGCGCGGGCATTGTTATAGCTGTGAAAACCAGAAGAGCCCTTTCAGAGCCATGACTGAAAGTGCTCGGAAGACCTTTAGTCCTTTGCACTCTCCCGATCACCAATTAGACAAACATTAACATCAATTAAGCTGTTATACGGCACAGGTTCCATATAATTACCTTAATGGGTTGACGCTTTCTTTAGCAGCAATTTCTTAAACAAACTTCATCTTTTGTGCAACAGGCTAAGAAAATTCTCAGCAGGGAGCATTTCCTTTTGTCAAGTTTTCTAAAGAGACAGCTGAATTGTTCTATTTAACAACAAACACCTTCAGTAAGGACCCTCGTCTTGTCCCCGTTCCCACCACATTTGACTACTAGGCTCAAAGCTTATTAACCATCAGAGACAAAAAAAACGGACTGGCCAGGGGAGCCCAGACACATGCAGGGCGGGCAGTACACAAAGGACCAGTGGGTCTGGCACCGGTTTGCAAGCAGACCGTCGGAGAAAGCACCAATTGAATTAGTGCCTAGTTAGTACCCAGAGCGCCAGATCCGTCCTCACCAAAAGCACAAAGAAAATGAAATAGAAAAACAGGATCTTGCTCATAAAACAAGACAAATCTGTCTAATTTATTTTGTACCAGTAAGTGCTAATTAAATGCAAGCTACTCAGATTCTTCCTGTCCCTGCCTCACCTAATTCGCTTAGAATCCCGACAATGCCAGTCTGATTTTTCCCCCTGTTTAACAAACATTCATTTGAAATGTACTCAAATACAGCTATAAAAATACAACCCTTATATCACTTCTATTTTTGCTTCATATAAAGTCCATGTGTTTTTACTCTGTTGTGAAATTATTTGGTGGTGGTAGGGGGAAGCTCTTGGCAGAAACAAGTCCTTAAACATCCTTGTGCATCATAAGGAATAAACAACTTGAGATGCGTATAATGAACTATAATTGTCCCCCAGCCGAGGGCTGGAGTAACGTATGTAATCAAAATTCACAGTGATTCATTAAAAGTCAGAAGCCCAACTCTTCTAACTGTGGGTTTAAGAGCAGGATATGGATGAAAAAAAATATTCAATATGCACTAAATTTGCTAAACTTGCCTTTCAAATCTCTCTGTGTCTCTGTCTCTCTGCCTTTCCTCTCTCTCTCTCATTCGCTCTCATTTGAACATATCTGCTATAACAATATTTTTAGGAACACTTGGCTCATTTGACATTTCTAAGACTCCAAAGACAAGTGTTTGTTTCCTTCGGCCCTGGCCTTGTGAACTCTTACCACCTACTTGGGTCAAAAACTCAAGACCATAAAATTAAAAGGTGACAGAAAATTTATGTGGAGATGGTTAACTTCAGGTCACTGTCCTTTATAACTAAAAGCCTTGAAAAATAATTCTACTTGTAGAAAATAACTATCAACTACATTATTAAATATCTACATCTGAAAAATATATATACCAGAGATCAATTTACCTAATATATCTAGTTGATAATATATTTACTACAGAATTAATGATTAGAAAATAAATTTTCTTAAACTTCTTCCTTGTGATTTTGATATATAGAATGATTGCCTTTAAGCATTTTTTATAAATTATTTTTAAATTATGTTTGCAATGATTTGGCTTAAAAACATATTTTGAGGTTTTCTGGATTACTATATTAGTCCTCTATGACATTACTTTAAAAATACACGATAGTGCTCATATTCCTAATGGCTTATTTCAGTCTGTCTGTTGTAGCACAAATCAAGTACCAAACTGGGAATATCACAACTAAATAGTGGAATTGTAAAGTTAGCTCAGGTTTTCAAAATAGATTAGAAATTGAGCTTGGAAATAGTTTCCTTGCAAAACATTACCCAAGGAGTATACAAATCTGCATTTTTCTTAGAACCTTAACACATGACATGTATAACCAGATATAACGAAGAAGGAACAGATGTCAGGTAGCAAAGTCACCTTTGTAATTACAAAGAAAATGTGTGGGAATCTAAGATACTTTGGTCTAATTTTCACGTTAGGAATAAATCTATAATGTATGAATGGATTTTTTCCATTCAGCACACCAGGCAAAGATCTGAATAATGTTCACATTTTGACACCCATATCAAACTGAAAACACCTCAATCAACTGTTGGATGGATTTGGCATAATTATTGATACACTTTGCAGGATTCAAAGAGTGAGGATTCAGTGCTCACATACCACATTTGAAATGAACACAACTTATCAAGTGGAGTTCTGACATGTGTGACTCTTAGTATCATTTTGGAAGTGAAATAACCTGTCAGAATTTAAAATGTGTTAACAACTGGATGGGTAAATGGCAGGGACATGAAGAGAGGACATGGGATTGCTTTGAGATCTTGCTCTGGAGTAGAGGCACTGCCAGCCTAGAAGTAATCACAACAAGAATGCTCCCCTAGGGGTTCTGCACAAAAATTCTACAGTAGAGTAAATAAACTACCACACAGTAGATTATCCCAACCAGCATCTTCAATCTCCCTTACAATAGCCATTTGTTGATGGTTTTCCGAATATATTCAGGGTGACAACTGATTTATCCTGTCTTTGAAAAGTAGTTATAACCAGTCATTCTTTCAACAAAAGTTTAAAATTCTACTATATGCCTGGCATTCTTTTCTGACTACATTATCAAACTCTGATAGTATAAAATGCCTAACAGCCTCTTCCTGGAAATGTCTTCACTTTACATGGACAAAGGAAATTTATGTAGAAAACATAGACAAAAAAAATCACAGATATATTCTTAGACTTTGTCTAATTCTTCATCCTAATTAGCTTCTGTTTGGTGGCTGGTATGTGGTAAGCGCTTTGACTATTATGGTGTTGTTGCTTTTCCCAGAGTCCCTATGTTTCTATACTCCAAATGTTTCAAGATAGGAGGCTCTCTGGACCCTGCAGTTCAGTTGCATGGGTGTTATTAGCACTTATGTCACTAATTTCAAGGGACTATAGCAACTATTTTTGTTTTGTCCTAAATATGATTTGGATCTTTCTGACAAACAGAGAGTAGAGTGAATGAAAAGATATGGTGAATAGTTGGGATTGAGACAGGGCACCATATTTAATTTTAGAAGTATAGTTTGTGATGTGTGTGTGTGTGTGCGTGCATGCCCACACGTGTGTATGTGTGTGTGTCTGAATGTAGAGGCATGCACAAGTACATTTATGTTACACTTTTGAATATATTGGGGTATCCTAAATGGTAATTTAAAAATTCACTTCCTAAAAGGTAAAATGATGGGGTTTATAGCAATGAAACTTATATCAGATAGAATTTTTCTTTGGGGAACAATAATAATTCAGCTTCAGGCAGCAATGTGGCTTAGGATTTGTAGGGCTGAGTAGGGACCTTTGGTGCTAATAACATATGGAGTGGAAGTAGTGAAATAGTTAAGGACTTTAAGTTGTTCAAAAGTTCCCTTAGTAAGAATTAGGGGTACATGTTTTATTCTCTCATAGCACACTGGTACCATAATTGACCATTTCCTATATCTTACAGAAAACTTGAGATACTTTGAGCCATTTATTTGTGCTAAGAAAATTAGTACTTAAATGCACTAAAGATGGACATTGATTTCTTTGATTGATATGTACTTCAAAGCACAAACTCATCATCATATGTGATTGATATATGAGGAAACATGTCCTCAAGTTAGTAACATAACAGCACAGACATTTTCAGGACAGAAAGGCTCACCTTGGATTTTGCAGTTCTGTCATGTAGTAGCCTCAGGTCTATAAATATCTCTGACAAAGCTACACATGTGATTTCACTGTAGATTCAATATAAAATTATTTAAAAAATAATACACACACACACACATACACACTTACACTGGATACTGCCAATATAAAGTATCACTGCTGGGATTTGGGAATGCTGGCATATTTCTAGCACTTTAAATATTGTGACTACGCATAGATATGAAAAGGGAAGTCCTTACAACCTCTTAGAGGGAGGTAAATATTTTAAATCAAAATATAGAAGAATAAATGAGAAGGCATAACACTAAAATAATACAAAGATGAACACTGTCATGTTTATTTCACAGTGTTTCATAGTTTAATATAGTAAAGAGATGACTTTTATTGCTAATGACAGTTGAAAAGCAATGGGGATTATTGAAATGTGTAAGTCATTTTTATTATCTGAGAATCAATAAACCTTTATATGTTCAAGCTTTCATAGAAGAAGAAAGATTGTCCAGTGTGTTAGTATGGGAGGGACTACACCACCATTTTAACCTCAGTTCTTTAATGTTCATTTTCTTTTTTTTTTTTTTATTAATTTATTCTTGTTACATCTCAATGGTTATCCCATCCCTTGTATCCTCCCATTCCTCCCCCCCCCCATTTTCCCATTATTCCCCTCCCCTATGACTGTTCCTGAGGGGGATTACCTCCCCCTGTATATTCTCATAGGGTATCAAGTCTCTTCTTGGCTACCTGCTGTCCTTCCTCTGAGTGCCACCAGGTCTCCCCCTCCAGGGGACATGGTCTCCCACGAAAGCCTTTACTTACCAGGAAACTGGGACAAAGGGGAGGGCATCCTATTGGGACTCTAAATGAGAGACGCATGGGAGAATAGCAAAATAAAAGGATACAGATGGTCCTAGAAATCTACAAATAGAACAATATGAGAGGCAGATTTGGGCCCAGGGGTCCCGCTCAAACTAAGGCACCAGCCAAGGACAATACAGGAGGTAAACTTTAAACCCCTTCCCAGATCTAGCCAATGGTCAGAATATTCTCCACAGTTGAGTGGAGAGTGAGATATGACTTTCTCATGTTCATTTTCTAACTTAGTTCTTATCTGTAATCTGAGTATAAATCAAAAGAAAAGTTACAGAATTGTATTTTTGTTAAAATGCTTTAAAAATGGTGCTTCATCTTTCTAATGTCATATCTGAGGCCCTAATGCCATTGGAATCAACACTTTGGAAATCATACTCAGAAGGTTTTCTACCCCCACAAAGTAAACAGCTTTGTTCTACAGTGGAAGGCTGCCAGTGTGCCATCTACTCTCATACTAGTATGTTAAAAATCTTCACAATCGAATTCTTGACAAGGCTCTGTATAACCTTGGACTTTTGAGGGTCTGTGGGTCAGCAAAGTTCATCTCATTGATTGAATTCCTACTAGGTTAATCCGGCATGGCCTATAGCTATTCTGTCTTGTGTGATCTTTCAAAAGTTCAGTTAGGCAAACAAACAGTATTTCCGCCTGGTGCATCCCAGTCTATAGGAGAGGCCAAAGCTTTTCATTCAAGGCCTGGAAAGTTTCCTCCTCTTTCACAGGTGGTGGTGTAAACAGGAAAGATTAGGGTGCATCATAGGCCATGTGCTTCCACAAGGCCCCTCCTCCACTCCCCACCACAAAGGAGTAATAGAAGCGCAGGGTTTTAGCACACTCAGAAAGAGATGGAGCGGTGGAGTTCCAGCAGGAAAGATGATAGGAGAGCAGGGAAGGTGGAATGAGGACATATTGGAAAAACAAAGTCAGAAAAATAGCTATAACCAAAGAGAATACACACAGCTTGTTTATTTTGCTTCCAGTAAGATGCTGGGAACAAAAGTGCCGTAGGTCTATTAGAAGGATTTTAGACATGAAAATGGGATGGCTGAAAGTGGACGGCTCATGTTCAAAACCTCCCCCTTATCCTTTTTATTTTTGCAAAATGACTCAGAAAAGGACTATGATAAAATAGCATGGGTATTTAAAAGTGCACTGTGGTGTGTGTGTGTGTGTGTGTGTGTGTGTGTGTGTGTAAGGTGGGTGGGTTGGTTACAAAAAATTAGCAAATTAGTTGTTCACTATGAGTATTCATCTAGGTTTCATAACATTTTCCTACCCTAATTTTAGAATATTATATGCAAAGAGAGAATGTGCCTTCTTTTTAGTGTGTTCATTAAAGGCCCTTCTCTCAATGCTAGGCTCTGGTGTTATCCAGGCAGCTAGTTATGTCATCACAATATCAGGATATTGAATTGATTTTTGAAAATTACAAAGAATTTGCAGGCATGTAGTGGAATTGATATTCTTTCTATATAATAAATATACCTTTATTTGAATCTTATATACTGACTTTAATACAGCCCTTCATTCATTTCAACTTATTGAACTTATTACATGTTTGAGATGGAAACTAGAAAGTTCCTGCAAGTTTTCAGATCTTTGGTGGGCAACACTTCTGAAAAAGAGAACCTTTTCCTATTCTTTTTCCAAATGAAATTTGGTGAATTGAAGTAATATTCTGAGAAGTAAAGCAAACTGTTCATTATTTACATGTACAAATATGTATTGGAGTACCCGTGTTCACAATGAGTTCAGAGTCACAGTGGAAGCCCCTTAGTCCCATGCCCATATTAGGAAACATCAACACGATTTACTTACAAAAGCTTGGCATCCCATGGAGAGGCAAGGGGCTCTACTCATCTCTCTAGAAAAAAAAAGTTAAAAATTTCCAAATGACTCTGACTCCAGTGCTCAATGAATGAATATTGGGCTTAATTGATGCTAAGGTAGAGGTCATAATTTTTGTTCAATTTATTTTTCTAGGCTCATAATTTTCTGATTAATGGAGACTTGTCCACTCTACAGCATATCAAAAGCCAGTTAGGCGGAGACAGTCACCATCTGAGAGCAAGGTGCTGAGGATACATAAGAGGCATTCTTGTGTATTATTTGCAAGGCCAGAAAGAACACACCTGCATCATGTTGACCATTCATGCAGTAAGAGAGCTGTCCAAAGGGACACACTCTGTGACTTGAGAATGCAGATTTTTGAGCCCTACGATATTGATATGAAGGCTCTGAATAAGGCCTTCTTATAGAGGAACTGGCACGGTATTAAATAGTCACATAAATTAATGCATTTCCATCTGCTTCTCCAGATATGGGTGTTTCTTTGCTTGTCAATTCATTAGTCCTCTACTTAATATCACAATTAAGCCAAAACCTAATTATGAGAGTCCAGAACCATAGCATAACATTATGAAAGCAAGAATATATATATATATATATATATATGTGTGTGTGTGTGTGTGTGTGTGTGTGTGTGTGTGTGTGTGTGTGTGTGTATTTGTTCCTTAATGTCCCAGTGACAACTTTGAAATTGTAAATAAGTTGGAAGTTTGGAATCACCATTTTGGATATTGTTAGTAAATTATGAAATGTAGTTCTACATTCAAAGCACAATAGCACATTATTTTCATAGTCCATTGTGACTCTGTAACTGCAGGTACCATCATCCATCTCTGTAGCTGTGGGTCATTATAGTCTTGAGTAAGTAAAGTTAATCTGTTGTAGTATGGAGTTAGCATAATTTATGGCTGGTTAGAGAGATAGACTTGTTAAAGTTGTGTAGCAAGACATATTTTATTTAACACAAATTGTACTTGCTTGTTTTCAGAACATAGTAATTTTCTTTACCTTGGCAACACACACACACACACACACACACACACACACACACACATACTGCACCCTGTGGTTAGTTTATTCCTTGCTACTTTAACAATCAGTTACTGCTTTGGTGAAAGCCTAAAGCTTAATCCATTAAGAGCCATTCAGGACAAAACAAACAAACAAAGCTTTAACCACTTCAGTGACAACAGTGCAGAACCAACGACCAGTGTTCTGAGAAAATCCTAGCAATTTTAGGATCAATAGCCTCACACTGGATGGGACTAAGTGATGAAAGTTAGAAAATGTGTGCTGCTAGGGCTTCAGAGAATACAGCAAGATACAAACTCATCAGGGAAAATAATTTGATACATTTCGCTTTGGAAAAACCATGCAGTCCAAAGAGTTGACAAATTCTATCAGTAGACATGGAAAAAGAAAAACTAATTCAAACATCACCTTGGCCTGAAATTTTCACTTCTGTGCCCTGAGAGCCGAGATGTTAAGTAGGTTTTATTCTTTCCATGTGCGTGTGTGTGCCCACATGTGTGTACGCACATGCACACACACACACACACACACTCTCAGAAATATAAATATATTTCTTTGAAAACAAATCTCATATCTTTAAAGTATTTAGAAGAACTTTAATGTCCACTTAATTCAGGGCTACAGTTTGAACAAGTAGAGCAATGAGTACATTTATATTTGAAAGCAGTAAAAACAAACATTTTTCCACATAAGATTAAAAGACTGTTCATTTCCTTTTATTTCAATGTATATTATCTTTTGTGAAAAGTTCCATTAGCTTTTTTTTTTTTTTTTACACATGCTAGACTCTTAAATAACAAACCAACACTACAGAATATATCTCAGAGAGAAGCTTTACTATTGTTATGTGGACTAAGAAAAAATATCTTCTTTTTTAAAATTTATTACCCTGTTCTTTATAGTTTTGTAAAACAATTTAAAAATACTGTATCCTTTATGGTTCTTAAAAGCTCTTTACATTTGTACTTAATTACAAACTCAGTAATGAAATAGGAGTATTATTTATTTTTCATCTGATAGTGTCAGCTGCCTAGATTTTGCCCACAAATTATGTGGAAGCATTAAATTACATGCCTTCATAGGTAGTCGCCAGATACTGTTGGGATTGCTTGCAGTAGGTTTACAGGTCAATTTGTTTAGTGAATATTGCCATACGTATTTACAGATTTTGTTTTTTAAAGTAGTGTCTTGACTGAGAAACAATATAAGGTATTCACAAAGGAACTATATATATATTTAAAAGTAAACCTCAGCTACCCTGCAGAGTAATCTTTTGGATGAATTGTTAATAAAAACTATTGCCCATTAATATTTTATAGATTAAAGAAATAAATCACCCTGGAACATATCATTAAAATTCATGGTTTTCCTGCGTGTTAGAAGTGCTGTTCAGATTTGTCTGGATTCATTAAAGCTCTCAGAGAGGAGTGTGTTGCCAACCGGAATGTGGGTGGCTGTAATGGCAGCCTGTGGGTTTGTATGGAAAACAAGCATGGTACTGTGAAAAAAATCTTTCTCTCATCCTACAGATACCTGTGCCGAGATCTTGGAAGGTATTTCCATAGGCTCACTGTCAAGTGACTGTTAAAGTCCCCATTCACTGAGAAGCAAAGGTAAGTCTGAAAAATGCATTGAGGAAACAGGAAAGGGGGTGGGGAGTGGGGTAGAATCACCTAAGATTGAAGCAGCCTAACCAAGTGACAGACACGTAGACAACTCTGACGCTGCCAGAACAACACTCCGCACAGCCCACCAGCAAGCAATTTGTCATAGCGACAAGAATATCCTCCGCAATTTGGCATCAGGGTCCTTGGACAGCCAACTGCGCCTGTACAGCACGAGTTGTGTTATTCTGCAACGTGAAGATAGGAACCAAGGTTCTCATTATTATGTCCAAATGTGTTATTTTACGAAAAACATATCTTTTGTCATGATCAACATAGAGATAGAACGGTAGCAATTGATAATGGGTGGGGGCAAATAGAAATAAATTGAGAAAAATATGTCCTGGTATGTTATTGAGATGCCCCTAGTGTTGAGATTTCAGGATGCTTGCTTGATGTGTTCGGTCTTTCTAGCAGGCTCCCACAGTGCTTCCTAGAAATAATGAACCCATAGGCACAAGAATGAACAGGAAAGGTCTGATGAAGTAAATCATTTGCTTTTAGAATAATGGAGTCTTGGCTTGTTTTAGACTTTATATTCTTGCTTATGTGATGTTGACTAATATGTTAGTTTAGTGCAAATCCTTTCTGATTGGTATGGTTTAAAAGAAGGCAAAGAATTCAAGGTAAGCTAAGTTATAAAAGTGCAAAGGAAAGACTCTTTGCTCTTTATATTCTTACCCTGGCATCTTTTGTAAAAGTGCAGTAAAGGAGAGAAGCCAGGAGCATAGGATAAAGGTATTATATACAGAAGCACGGAGAGTTCCCTTGCCAATTACTTGGCATCTTGCTTAGCAATTAATGCCACCGTAATGAAATAAAGTGGTGGCGCAAAGATTGGGCCTTTTGTGAATTCTATACAGAACCAAACACTCCTAAAAACCTTGCTCAAAGCTGGTTCTCTTCACAATCAAAACTTGATAGAGAATTAGTACAGACCCAAACTGTGTGTGTGTGTGTGTGTGTGTAGGTGTGTGTGTGCGCGCACGTTGCAATGTGTTACTGAAAGGTGACATCAGACAATTGTAGTACTGCTGTCTCCACCATACAGACAAGAATGTACTTCATTTCACAGACATTATGGAATCATGAACCCACTCTGCCAGGAGCGAATAATGTTCATTAATTGGTTTATGAAACACTTTAGCTAACCAATGCTTAAGTGGTTATAACTGCCTTGAAATGCATTCTATATTTCCAAGATCTTATGCATTTCTTGTGCCATATGAAATGTTTAGTAAATGTTGAGAAATAAGTCAAGGCTTAAATAATAATAAGCATAATATTATTAATGGGTATTTTAAAGAACAAAATACAAATTAAGGCAATTTTTATTATTTATGATTCTGTGTAAGATTAGAAAATATCCAACTACCATTACAATAACTGATAAACAATAAGTTTAATATATTTAGTACATTTATTACAATTCCATAAAACCACGCAGCAAATTTTCGAATGTAGCTACGTTAACTGAGTAGCCATGGTTTGGTGTTGGGGAATTAGAGAATGAGACATTTAATTACAACACTATGGAAATGATGTTGAGAGCAGAGTGTGTTGACAGCGTGTCTATAGAAATGATTAAAGAAAGGCTTCAGGTTTATATTCTTTAAGTGGTATAGTCAAAGAAAGGGAAGGGCAGAGTAGTGTGTGAGGAGCACATATACAAGGCTTGACAACACAAAATATAGTGGAGACCATAAAGGAAACTACGTCTACTATTCTAAGCTTTGTTAGGGCATAGGGTGTTTTCCTTGTAAGTCCCATTAACATCAATGGGACTCATGCAGTTAAAACCTTGTGTAACTCTTTGACAATTTACTTCCTAGTGTCACGAAAAGAGTACTACCTACTAAAGGCAATTTACTCATTTTGGTTTGTGCTTCCCATACAAAGATGGGTTTGATAGCACATAGCAGGAAGAAAAGAGTGACTGCATTTAAGATTCTGTTAGTGTAAAAGAAGTCATCATTGTGGAACGTTGCCTCACCTTGTGTAGCAACAACAATAAACAGAGAAAAGCAATCCAACAAAAGACTATGAAAAGAAGTGAGGACTTGATTACAGGAAAAATGGTGATTGCTACTATCGGGATTTTTTTTTTTTCATTTTAAATTTTCAAGCTCTGAACACAATCACAGGATAATAAGAGTACAGGAAAATTCTTAAAACAGATTGAAGCCACAGATTGAAGCTTCTGATTGCTTGCTTTCCTGTATGCTTCATATCGTGCCTATGTAAATATACAGCAATGGTACCCTTACAAAATCTTTAATAACACAAATACAACAGGAGTGCTACTGTACACTTCTAGTTATGGGTAGAAAATAAATAAATTGGCAGACGTCTACTCCTACACCATCAGTAACTGAGTCAATACCCTGTAGTCTTTATATTTTCTGCGAGTAATGGGGTGGATACGTTGAGAATTGAAAGAACTGTATGCTCCCTAAAAAGTGTCATGTCACAACATGAGCACTGGATTTCCAGTACTTCATTTTCATTACACAGCTTTGAGTGCTTTGTTTCAATGCTATCCTGCTTTGTTGATACAACTGTTAAAACTTCAAGCCCTGCAGTAAACATAGGTGGGTTGCAGCTGGGGCACCTGTGTTTTTCTGCCCATTTTCTATGATTTTTCTTTTGGAGGGTGAAGAAGTGAGATCCCATATGGGTCCACTTTTTAGTGCATGACTAGATCAGAGAACCCACAAACAACTGGCTATTCTCTGAGATGGCTCAGGAATATTTCTCAGTTTTAATAGGTAATGAATGTTTCACGCTCTATACCTAGCATGTACTTTAAGTTAGGGCTGTGAGGTGCTGCAGGATCCTTAGAACCATTGCTCTCTGATTGCACTAATTAGCAAATCATGAACTTACACACACACACACACACACACACACACACACACACACACACACACACACAGAGAGAGAGAGAGAGAGAGAGAGAGAGAGAGAGAGAGAGAGAGAGAGAGAGAGAGAGAGAGAGACAGAGACAGAGACAGGGAGACAGAGACAGAGAGAGACAGAGAGACAGAGACTAGCATTCATGAATGTCTGACTTAGAGAATTGAGTAATTATGTCAACGAACCTACCATTGATTTTAATATAGACATCTCAATAATTTGAAAATCTAAAAGCTTTCCTGGAGGCATGCTGATAATTCATGGTAGAAATTATGCATAATATTGAATATGGTGATTTGATACAAGAGGACATTTAGAGGAAGAATGCCTCCTAGAATTTAGATGTATTTCTAGACAATTTTTGACTGTAACTTTTATTTTTGAGGATATTCAGTGAGTGAGAATTCCTGCAATATGATGTTCCTGGGGGACATGATTGGGAATTGACAAAATAATTCAAATGTGACATTAAAGAAATATATCACAAAATTAAATCATAAACAAAAATTTTTAAAAATTATAAATCAGAAAATTTCAGTTTAAATTCCTTTCATATACACCAGGCTATTTATTGTTTGTGAATATGTTACAGGACCTTTGAAAAATACACATTGGATGATGTCTAGGTACAAATTGAACCTGATTGAAATTTAGTACACAAAGCTATTTAATTAGCTAATTTTTCTTAAAACTAAACATGGATATAACAATAGTTTTTATACCGATAAACTAAGTAATGAAATTTATAGCAAAAATAGAAGGTGAGAGGGGAACAAGGAAAAACTAGTTGTATATTGCACCAGCTGCTATTTTCTATTCTACAGAAACGTGATTTTCTTCCTGTTTGAGCACCATCATTTCTTTTTGAGTAAGACCCTAGAGCTCATTGACTCATGTCATAATGTCAAAGTACACCATCAGATAGTATGGATGTTTTGGTGTATATTTTCATTGAAACTAATATTTTAACTAATTGAAATTTAAAGTTAAATTTCAGAATTTCAGATTTTTTTGAAATAAATTTTCTCTAAACAAATATTTAAGGCACATTTCGATATTTATTCATTTACCCCCAAATACCCCTTCTATAGGGGGGAGAAATTAATACCTGGACATGACATCTATACAGTCATTTGAGAGTAAATGCACTTGGGAGAAGGGCACACAAATAGTATGCAGAGTCTTTCTATATTTCAAAATCACATATTTAGTTTCAGCATAAGAGCTTTTATATATGCACACTCATACACAAACACATACACATGTACACACACAAGTGCGTATGTGTGAGAGAACAGTGAGGGAGAGCAAGAGACAGAGAGAGAGAGAGAGAGAGAGAGAGAGAGAGAGAGAGAGAGAGAGAGAGAGAGAGAGACAGAGACAGAGACAGAGACAGAGACAGAGACAGAAGGAGGGAGGGAGGGAGAGGGAGAGGAGGGGGGAGAAAGAGAGGGGAGAGGGAGACAGAGAGAAACAAAGACAGACAAAGAGAGAAAAAAATATGTAATTCTGCTTTACCTCCCTCAGGGTTGTTATTCTTAAATTGATTATTACAGATGTTCTTGGTAATAAGATATGAAACAAAAGAATATATAATTAACAACTAATTATTTTCATAACTGAGATTATATATATATATATATTTCCCTTTTCAATCTGTATTTCTCTAAACTTATACTATGATGATACTTGATTATATATCTAAAACTTACGTATGTTTGGATAGCTAAGTTATTGAAAGAAGTAGCTTTTGGGTTGGGGCATGGTATTCTGATTATTTGTTGAATTTCTGGATCCAGAACTTTTGGTATAGCAAACTCATGCTCCACCTCAAATATCTGAGTCTGAACTGTATCCCTTGGTATCATGGGAGAAGCCACTGTACAATGGTACAGTAATCTGGAGCAAAAGCAGTCCAATATCATATATATAGTTGCCTAGGACCAAAGCCTGGGCAGCAACTCCTGTGATGAATTATTGAGTGGCTTGTTCTTTTCAACCATCAGGAGACTAAGCATGACTAGTGAAAAAGAAAGGGGCTTTATCAGAAGGATTTTGGTCTGGAAAAATTACAAAGACACCCCTAAATGGGGAAAATGACAAAACAGCTAGGCAAGCTTAGTGTTGCACACCTTTAACCTGAGCACTAGCAAAGCAGAGACAGGTGGATCCAGGCTAACTTTGTCTACATAGTGAATTCTAGAATATCCAGAAAAATATAGAGAAACTCAAAACCAAACCTACCAAACAAACAAACAAACAAACAGAAAACCAAAACAAGAGAAAATAACTATTAAAAATAGAACGGTCAAGATTAATAGCTATGCATCAAATTGAAAACTAATATTTAAGAATTATATATATATATGTGTGTGTGTGTATGTGTGTGTGTGTGTGTGTGTGAAATGCATCATAGTCTTCTTTGTTACTAATGTGCAAGACGTAAATAATTGTAGGATTTTTCATGCTCTTTGAAGAGGCAGTGCTGGGGAAGGTAAAGAAAATATTTTTCTAGTTTTCCAATAATAGAAATATGAGCATGATGTTTTTAAGGAATTTATAGAATTTTTGGTCCACTTGATTTTATTCAAGATCCCTTGGGAGGTGAATATTGCATGGTTCGGGTACAGTTATACAATTCATACAATTATGAGAAAAGTTTGATGAACTAAGGCAGAGTTCCTTGTAAGATTAATAATATTTCCAAGTAGAAGAACATATGAAAATTATTTTTAAATTCTAAAAAAATTCTAGAACTTTCAAAAAGAGCAAAGTACATGGGCACTTTTATTTTTCTTGATAGCCAATGTCTTAGGAGACTGTATGAAATAAGACACAGGTGACAAGAAGGATTGATACATTGAAAATGCATAAATTACACTATAATTTAGTGGTGTAGGACAATATTTCTCAAAATATAAAGTCCAAAGAACTATCCAAGTGAGATGCTAAAGTATAGTATGCCTAGGGAGAAGAACCACATTTTCACTTCTTATGCTTCTGGAGGTGATGCTGAAGTAATTGAGGACCACACTCTGTGGTCACTGGTGACATAATCAGCCCTCTAAATATATATATCAATGAGTTGCCTGGATCTTGTTAAATTGAAGTCACAGTGCGGTGGCTTGTGGTGGATGAGAGTGTTTTGAAAAAGTGAAGCAGATGTGGCTTGTCCACAGATCAGACAATAGGCACAAAGATTCAGATTGTATTTCTATAATATAGCCTAAGTCATGTGACAGGAGTTGGTGGCTCAGAAAAAATGGTGTGATATTTCTTGATCATAGAGGACTGTATCATTATCAATGAGATCTAATAAAGACTCAGCATTTTGTTTATATGAAGTGTGAGTAAAGATTACTACTCAACTGGCAGGGGCATTTTCCCAGCACTTACTCTCCATGAAATATTTGCCCAAGTAAGATACTATAGGAGAATTAGGTAAACAGTGGGTTTCTTTTGTTTAACATCTGAAATTTCTGAAATGAAATACTAGCCAGAATGATAAACTTCTCACCTCATTGTGTTTCTCTAGTTCTGACAAATTGCCTATAAATATGAAAAAAGAGCTTTGTTTAATGTTTTGATGGAACATTAATAAAAAAGGATTAATCAAGGAGTGTTACGGACCCTCCTTGTTCAAGGTTTTTACTTATTAGAAAAGTTCTATTTGTATAAAGCAAAAGTTTATATTAATCCAGGGAATTGTGCTAGAAAATAACTTTAATATTTATCAAAGAGTGGTCTCTGGTGAATTATGTGTGTAAGATTGCACAACCCCCCACTTGTTTGTATTGTGTTCCTTAAATGACGGTTCTACAGTGCATGGTAATTCTTCATTTCCCTTTTCTTATTTTCAAGAACAGTTTAAAATCATGGAAGTGAAATTATAGTTATGGTAATACATGAACAGATTTGAGGTAGAAGTATCTGAGAACATTAAAATAAAAATTAAAAGAGTGATCTGTATTATATGCTTTGGCAAACTCTGATTGTTTTTAAACACCTGGCCATACATATATTTCTGTTCTGTGTTCTTTTATTAAACACATTTTCAAGTGATATTATGCTGTTCATTCGGTTCACTGAGTCAGTTACTTAAAGTGCCTTTTTGCATAATTGAAAGTTAAGGTTCAACTTTGAGTCAAGTCAGGAATTCAAACTGGGGTAAGGACTTGGAGACAGAAATTGAAGCAGAATCTCTGAACTCCTGCTGATGCTTATGGATTGCTTAGCCTGCTTCCTTATAGCACCTAAGACCACCATAAACAGGAAGTCACAAGAAGGGCTTGGGCTTATGCCTTCCCTCATCAATTACTGATTTTAAAAATGCACTACAGAGTTGCCTAGAGGCAAATCATATGAACGCATTTTCTCACTGGAAGTTTCTGGTAAAGTTACTCACACTGAACAAAATTCCCTCCTCTGTGACTCTATCTTTAGTCAAGTTGACATAAAATTAGCTAGGACAATTGACCCTTGTCAAATTGACGCACTAATATGACACTATTGCACTATTCAACATTAAACTTCAAGTTTTGTTCATCCCAATTTATCATGTTAATATCAAAATATTAATATGGCATAATTTTTAAATTCTGCTTTTAAAATTTTCAGTACTTTAAAATTTAAATCTCTTTAAAATATCCAATTTCTCTCTTTCTACATCTTTGCCAAAATGTGGTGTCACTTGAGTTTTTGATTTTAGCCATTCTGATGGGTGTAAAATTTGCATTTCTCTGATGACTAACGAGGTTGAGCATATCTTTAAGTGTTTCTCAGCCATTTGATATTCCTCTGTTGATAATTGTCTGTTTAGTTCTGAGCCCCATTTCTCAATTGGGTTATTTGGTTTGGTGGTGTTTAATATCTTGAGTTCTTTATATATTTTGGATATTAGACCTTTGTCAGATGAAGGGTTGGTAAAGATCTTTTCCCAGTCTGAAGGCTGTCGCTTTGTCCTGTTGACAGTGTCTTCTGCCTTACAGAAGCCTCTCAGCCTCATGAGGTCCCATTTATTAATTGTTGACCTTAAGGCCTGGGCTGTTGGGGTTCTGCTCAGGAAGTTGTCTCCTCTGCCAATGTGTTCTAGGCTCTTCCCCACTTTTTCCTCTAACTGATTTAATGTCTCTGGTTTTATGTTGAGGTCTTAATCCACTTGGACTTGATTTTGGTGCATGGTGACAAATAGGGGTCTAATTGCATCTTACACCCATCAGAATGGCTAAGATCAAAAACTTAAGTGACACCACATGCTGGTGAGGATGGGGGAGAGAGAGGAACACTCCTTCATTGCTGATGGGAATGCAAACTAGTACAACCACTTTGGAAATCTATCTGGCACTTTCTCAGAAAAATGGGAATAGGGCTTCCTCAAGACCCAGCTATTCCACTCCTTGGAATATACCCAGAAAATGCGGTACCACACAACAGGGACATATACTCAACCATGTTCGTGACTGCCTTATTCATAATAGCCAGAACATGAAAACAGCCTAAGTGTCCCGCAGTAGAAGAATGGATACAGAAACTGTGGTACTTTTACACTTTGGAATACTATTCAGCTATTAAAAACAAGGAATTCCCAAAATTTGTGGACAAATGGATTGAACTAGAAATTACCATAATGAGTGAGTTCACCCAGAAGCAAAAAGAGACAAATGGTATAAACTCACTTATATCAAGACACTAGCTCAATGAGTATGTCCCATATAAGACTTTACTTACCAGGAAAGTGGGTCAGAGGGGAGGACATTCTATTGGGACTTGAGGTGAGAGAAGCATGGGAGAATGGAGAAATAGAAGGGTCCAGAGGGTTCTGGATACCTACAAGAAGAACATTATGATGGGTGGATCTGGATCCTGGGGTCCTGCTCAAACTATGGCACCATCCAAGGAAAATATAGGCAGTAATTTTGAATCCCTACCCAGACCTAGCCAATGGACAGGACATTCTCCACCTTTGAGTGGAGAGTGAGGTCTGACTTTCATACAAACTCTGGTGCCCCATTTCTGACCACGTTCCCTTGATGGGGAGGCCTGGTGGCACTCAGAGGAAGGATAACAGGTCACCAAGAAGAGACTAGATACCCTATGAGCATATACAGGGGGAGGGGGTCCCCCTCAGTCACAGACATAGGGGAGGGGAGTAGGGGGGAAGCGGGAGGGAGGGAGGAATGGGTGGCTACAAGGGATGGGATAACAATGTAGATGTAATATGAATAAATTATAAAAAATAAAATTATTATGCATATAGGAAAAAATTCAATTTCTCAAAAATTCAAAAATTTTCTGAATGATCAAAGTTGCTTTAAAATATCAAAAATTTTCTAATCTCAAAATTTCTATAAAATTCCAAACTATCTTAATTGTTCCATGAAAAATAAGTGAAACAGTTTACTTTTACAAGACGGAAGAAGCTGGGCATGACCACAATCAAATTACAGCAAGAGAAAAGGGCAACAATGTAAAAAATAATGTTAGACCTCAGGCTCTCTCCATAATCCCTTCTGTCTTGGGTTTCACTATTACTGAGGTTGCACCTTCACCAATAAGCTGAGCTGGTCTTACCGTGCAAAGCCTTAGGTGTTTTGCATGACTTTTGCATGCTTCAAAATCAGCACAACCTGGAAGATACCAGTTGAACTACAAAGTTCAACTGTAAGCATGAGAGGCCACCAACCACTATCACAGCTCCTGTGTGCTCAACACAAGGAAATACTACTGTGAAGATTTCTCACCAATGAGATGCTGGTCTTTTCTTAACCACAGCTTATTCTTCTGTCCCTGGTGACCAGTTTCTATTGTCCCAGAAAAGCAAAGACCTTACTTTAGTAGTTTATAATTTAAAATATGGGGTGTTCTCCATAGAGTTTTTGAAGAACTTTCAAATTTTTCCTCTGAAATGTTACAAACCAGGCCTCAATCATCTGGATGTTTTTCAACATAATTTTCTTCTAAGCTCCCATAACAGCTCACTAAACTCTAAACAAACTTTTTAAGAAGACTTTTAGCCCAATGTTCCAAAGTCCTTTCATAATCTTCCAAAATCCATAGGCATATATATCACAGGAATTTTCCACTCCTGTGCCAATTTCTGTCTTTGATGTGCTTTCTATAGCAGTGGATTTAAAGCACCATGACTAAAAGCAACTGGAGAAAGATTGGATTTATTTCAATTTACAATACCAAAGCACAGTCCATCATTATGAATGCAGAGAAGGAAATCAAGCAGGGTAGGATGTTGGATGCAGGAGCTGATGCAAAGGCCATGGAGGAGTGCTGTTTAATAACTTGCTCTCCTGGGGCTTGCTCAGTCTACTTTCTCACAGCACTCAAGGCTACCAGCCCAGAGTGCCACCCACAGTGGATTGAGCTTTCTCGTAGCAATCTTTAATGAAGAAAATGGACTAAGGAGGACTTTCAAGGTGGCTTCAAACGAACACCAACAGATCAGGACACAGGAGGCTTACTGAGACTGACTCACCAACCAAGGACCTTGCATGGGCCTCTACAAAGATGTAGCTTATGGACATATCAAACTTCATGTGGGTCCACTAGTAAGTGGACTGGGGGCTGTCTCTGACATGGACTCTCTTCCCCATGGCAGGATTACCTTACCAGGCCACAGGCGGAGAGGACACAGTCAGTTCTGATATGACTTGATAAACTCGAGTAAAGGGGAAGGGGTCTCCTCATTTCTAAGTACTAGAGGAAGAGATTGGATAAAGGGAGGGAGGATGGGGCTAGGAGGTGAGAAGGGATGGGGCTACAACCAGAATGTAAAATAAAGGAAATAAATAAATAATAGTAAGGGAAAGTGAACTACAGACTTGTGGACTACAGGAAAGTGGACTACAGGAAAATGTTATGAAAGCATTTTCTCAATTGAGGGCCTCTCTTTGCAAGTGACTTGTGTAACATTAACATAAAGTATCTGTGGCAATGATAATGCCTAATACAAAGTCCAATTATAAAACTAAATCATGACAGAACAACTACTCACTGTTTACTCAATGTCATCACAGTTTAAAATGTGAGCACAATTTGACACTGGCATATTTTAGCATCCATTTCTCCTGGTGTATGGTGGTGCTGAACAATCTCAATTCTGCGTTTAAATGATTACCATGAAATAGTCATCTAGAACCCTAGTTTATGTCTTATTCACTCTTGTTCTCACTTTTTATTCCCAGAGACATTCACTCCTTATCTCTTCACCCAACTATATTATTTTTAAAAAACCTATTACCTTAGTATATTTACTTCTTTAAAGTCATAATTGTTTAACATATATCTGAAAACAGTTGCACATAATAAGATATCATGGTATATGTAGATAATTGAGACAGAAGAGCAATTTTTCTTTTAGTTTTAAAAATTAGACTTTAAAGAAGTCTTTGCAGATAAAACATCACAAGCATACACAAAGTAATTTTGTAAATGTCATATATTTTGTTTACTTTTTGTTTTAAATTTTTCTCTTCAATAAATATATTTATTCACTTTACATACCAATGATCACAGCCTTCTTCCTTCTCTCTTCCCAGTCCCACCATCCCGCTCTCTTTCCCCATCCCACTTTCCCCTAGAGGAGGGATGCACCTCCTTCATATGCCATCCTGCCCTGCAAACTTCAGGTCAAGGCTGCCCAGTTAGGGGAAAGTGATCCAATAGCAGGCAACCACATCCATGCCAGTGAGCACCACACTAGTTACTAAGGGACCCATTTAAAGACTGAATTGTCCACTCCAAAGTGTAGGGGGCTTAGGTACAGTCCATGCATGTCCATGTATTCTGCCCAGTGTCTACCTGAAGGGAAATTAAGCAATTCCTCTGATATCAACAACTGAGGTAGAGTTAACTGAAGTGCCATCTCCCCACTTTCCACTTTTTATATAGATATGGAAACCAGATGGATCAATAGACTGTTTTTCTAAATACATCATCTTTGTTTTTATTGTGCAAACTTTCTCTTATAAATAAGCTTTTTCTACTAGTTTGTAACATAGAAGCAAGTGGACATCTGGCTTCTGTGAAAAATATGATTTACTTATTTGCATTTTTAAATTCCATTCATTCTGTTTTTAAATTTTTCACTTGTCCTTTTTGCTCTTTCTAAAAGCATCTCTTCTCAGCTCTCTTCTTCATATACTCACAGGATTTATGTTTCTTATATACTGACACATTATTTCTTTAAAACTTTATAATGAAAATAATTTTTTTTAGTTCCACAGCACGACAGAAACTATGCTACTTAGGTGAATAGGAAGTTAAAACCAACAAAAAATTGAGTAACAAAAGCCAGTTTACCCCTCCTATCTTATGTTCATCTTGAATGACTTTGGAAAACTATTCTAAGATGTGTGTGTGTGTGTGTGTGTGTGTGATTTCAAAAGCAAAATTCTAATGAATAGTTCATTTCTGCTTCAGGTTTATAACAGCAGTTTTGACCAAAAGTGGTGGTTTGGTTACTCATGAGCACTTTTTTCCAGTGGTGAAATGTTTCAACCCAATTTTAGGATGAAGGGTTAAAACACTATTTGGGTGACAGTGTACATTATTTTCAGCAACAGGTTATTGAGTAAAAATAGGATCAAGAACTAAACTTCTGAAAAGTTTGATCACCCATTTCCAGATTCTCATTCTTTACTATAGTCACAAATCTGGAAATTCAAACAATGAAATCTCATAATGAGCAAGACAAGAACATCTCTGCAGTTCTATTACAATTTTCTTCACACTAAATAATTGACTTTTCACCTTGAAACAATAGGCCTGTATGTAAACCCAACATATTCAAATATCCAATATTGAAATTTAATCTGTATGAATATTTCTTTATATTATTCATTGTATCCTAGAAAAATAGTGTGTGTATGTGTGTAAATACAAACTTGCCTCCAATTTATGGAGAAAAATAGTTAATGAAAATATGAATATCCATTCTTTCTAAAGGAGAGAGGATGAGAGAAATTAATTTACTTGTAGACGTGGTAGTTCATTGCTGGAAATATCTACTTATGAGGGAATCTGACATTTAGAGTCATGGGTAGCATGACCAGATGAATGATCATCATTCTCTCGAAGTAAGAAAAGCAGGCTCCACCCATCATTGTAGAAATATTTCAACTCCTCTGTTTTGAAGAGGATGTCATTTATTTCACAATGTCCGCTAAACTCTAGGCTATCTCCTGTGAGCTTGAGATGCTGCAAGGCAGTTTAGTATAATACTGTTCTTCAATTTCTTGAGAAGCAAGACACAGCCCACCTCTTGCCATTTTTGTATGGGTGAGTACCCTGAATTACAGAAAAAGGTAAGTGCTCTGTTTTTGAAGGAAAGTTAGCTGCCCCCTGGTCAAAGAGAGTGAGCTGGAAATGGTGTCAAGTACTGATTAACCCATTGTTCAGGGGTTCCATTCAATGTAGTAATCAAATGGAAAATGCCTTGTAAAGCAGTTCTAGAGAATTGCAGACATCCCTATAGAGAATTTTATGTCTGAAAAAAATTATTCATGGAATTCTCTAGAGAGGAAATGTTAAGAACTGGTCTTCAGAATTCCTAGAAAGTTCTGTGTTTCATGGGTGAGGTTAAAGCAGATATTCTGTGCTGGAGTTGCTTCGGTTACAAACTGATCAATCAGTGATCTTTAAATAAAAATGCAAATGGGTTTAAACAATGGTTTTACAACATTCTTCTTCTCATGAAATGGATCGTGTCTCCCACTACAAACTTGACAGGTGTACAGAAGCAGCACAATGAGACAAGTGTTTCTCAATATCACATTCTTTCATATCTTAAGGGAAACTGTGCAACCATATAAAAATCTAAACAGCAACTTGTGGTGGAGGATAGTGCCTCTCATGTGCAGCTCATATATGGTAGTATTTACAAGCCAGTGACTCTAACTTGTCTTTCCCACAAATAAAACCAAAGATTAAGGTTTCCATGAAGCCGATATAGAGCCCTAAGCTTTGCAGCAACTTCTTTATCAATATTGTATATCTTTGAAGAAGAGTAAAAAATAAACTGTATTTTTTTCTCCTGAGCACAGGATATGTTTGTGTTTAGTAATATTTTCATTTATAAAGTATGCAGACAAAGATATCTAAGTTCAAGGCATACATATCTGCGAATATTTTAATATGTGCATATTCCAAAGAGAATTCAAGAGTTGAACATTCTTAGTATATAATAAATTCCCATTTTTCCTATCCTATCATTGATTTTAATTACTATAGAGTATTTTCATATGAATCCAACAAAAAAATTTTAGGTCTATGTTAGAAATAAAAATTATTTCCAATTTTGTCTACTATTAACATTCTCATAATGGTTTTGGCATATAAATACATATTCTATTAAATATATACCAAAGAATGGAGCAGTTGATAATAAAGTATTTGCATGTACACTTTTGGTAGATTTGGTCAATGCTCTAAATGTTTTTATTTTTCATTTTTACATGAATAATGCTTCTTATTCTTGTGATTTTTTTGATATCACTCTTTGGTGGTTAGGATGTGATGATGTCCTATTTTAATTTTAGCTTGTGTTCTCCTTACACATCATAGATTTTGATTAGTATAAAACAGAGTAATATCAAAACCAGGTCCTCTTGAGTTAGTAAGCTGTACTTGGTGGTAAATATAATTGTTTGCTCTGGAATCTTGAAACAGGACAGTTTTACAGCTCCAAAACAGAATTCACTGTTTTTCAGCCACTGTGGTTTTTGATCCATAGTCATCAAGAAAGCTGTCTACCCCTTTCCAGGGAAAAGTCTTGCCCTTGTTCCTACCAATAGTCTTCTTCCTTTCCCAAATATTCCCTTCTGTTTTCATGTCATCAATTAGTGTATGTATGGTTTGTATGCATCCTAGGTTCAACATAAAAGAGAAAATATGCCATTTGTTTTTCTGGCTCTTGCTTACCTCTCATAGGGTGATGATTTACAGTTCCACCAATCTTTCCTAAAAGAGCTGTTCTGTTTTCCATTATTAGGCACCAGCGATGATCTTATGCCCTGGGTGATTATATATGGTACTTTTCTTCATTATATTTTTATTAATATGGTATAGTATCAGGTATATTCTGAGTATGTGTCTTTTGGAGATTCTTCGAAGTTCATGACCATCTTCTTAATAGTGTGTTTGAATAAATATAGGCCCTCAATTTTAATGCAATATTTCTTTGATTTTAGTGGTGTTCATGCTTTTTGTTTTGCCTTTTTATCTCAAAGAATGATAATATATTTCCACTTGGAAGCTTTTGCAGCCAGTTTTTGTTTCGATGAAGCACCAAAATAGAATTGGTATATGTGCACGTATGTGTAAAACAGAGTCCAGTTAAAATATTATCTTTGTCTATAACTAATTATCTAAGCATCCTATATTACAAAACAGTTTTCTCTATGTGTGCAACAGTGGCATTCCACCAATGGCAATGACTGTAATGTAGATTCATCTACATCTCTCCTGGAGCTCCATGGAACTGACAAAATTTACTATGCTTTGTGCATAGCCATGATCTGTGGACATGTGCATCTTCGGATCATCTTCTTCTAGATATGCTGAGAAAAATAGCCAAACTTTGGGTTGCAGTGCAGGGAGTCTTATGGAAGAGTTGGGAGATAGAAAGACCTGGAAGGGACAGGAGCTCTACAAGAAGACCAATGGAACCAATAAAATCAGGCAGGGGTGTTGGTGGTTGTGCTGCGGACACTGATGCACCACCCAAGGTTCATGAATTGCGAAAACCTAGAACCCTTGCTCAGATGTAGTCAATAGACTCAGTTCCCTTGTGGGGCCCATAATATGGGGAGTAGGGGCTACCTCTGACATGGACTCTGGTGCCCACTTGTTGACCACTTCCTCCTGCCAGGGAGACCTTGCCAGGCCACAGAGGGAGAGGATGCAGGCATTATAGATGAGACTTAATAGGCTGGGATCAGATATTAAGGAAGGGGCTCATTTTTTCTGAGGACTAGGGGAGAGAGACCGAGGTGAGGGAGGAGGAGGGGACCATAAGGAGACGAGGGAGGGTGAACAAATTAAAAATTAAAAAAAAATTTAAGTGCATTTACATTTGGATTTTAAAATTACTTTTCTGATTTCTACATATTAAAATATCTGAGTGAGTCTTCATTGAATCCATGTATCATTTGAGGAAGAAACACTATCTTTTTAAAGATTGTATTCTGTTTATAAACATGATAAGTGCTTTCATTTATAGTTTTTAGTCTTAGTTTCTTTCAGTAGATGTTTTTCAGCTTTACAGACAGAGGCTTTATATGGATTTTGTGAGGTTTTCCTTTTTGTTCTTCTTGGGGATGTTGGGATACTATATCAAAATGCATGGATATTTTAGTGTTGTTTTCCAATCACTTTAGTGGTTTTGTTAATTTTTTGTTCTTGTAACAAAATATTCAAGAAAAGTTATCCTAGAGAAAGGTGATTTATTTTTAGCTCCTAATGTGAGAAGTCTCATTCAGTTGCTGTATTGGCTGTATCATTTCTGGGCCTATGGTAGGGCAGAATGCTTTTAAAGGGAGCAAAGGTAGAGCAGAGGAAATCACCTGACTGCACACAGGAAGTAAATCCCAAGAAAAGATACCAACAAAATCGCTCCCTAAAACAGTGATTTTCAACCTGTGGATAGTGATCCCTTTGGGGAAGGTCAAGTGACCCTTTGTGACTCATAACAGTAGCGAAATTACACTTATAAAGTAGCATCAAAAATAAGTTTATGCTTGAGGATCACTACAACATGAGGAACTGTAATAAATGGTCACAACATTAAGAAGGTTGTGAACACTGTTCTAAAGCTATGGCTGCAGTTGCCATTCTCGGTCAACCTTCAACTTCTAAAATTGCTAGCACCTCCCTTTGGCCCATTTACCTGTTAATTCATCAATAAATTAGGCATCTGGTAAGGTTAGAGGCCTCTAATGTGCCATGCAGTCACGTCTTCAAAGTTTTACCGCTGACCATTCCGGCACTGCAGACTAAGCCTTAATCAAGATTTGGGAGGAGGCATTTCAGATCAAAAGCATATACAGAAATAATATGATATATAGAAAAATGTGGATCTTTTATTGACATTTAATTTACTTTTCTGACTAAATTCACTCATAAGTCCTGATTTTTATCATACAAGCCATTGAATGTAATACACATAGAGTTTAAAGGCTATAAATAATGTCATTTTCTTACAATTCTTAAGTGTTTTATCTGTTTTCTTCTTGAACAAACACTTGTGTGCACTTTTTAATTATCCTTTATTCTCACTAAGAAAGGGTTGAGTGTTTGGTCATTATATATGATAATTGCTCTAGGGGTTATGTAGATACTTATAATTTAGGTATCTAAACTGTAATTTAGTTTTTGAAATATACTAGTTTCCAAATATTTGTAGATTTTTTCATTTAGTTTTAAAAAATGTTTCTAAACTAATAATAAAGATGGTGAGGATATATTATATGTTAATTTCTTAAATTTATCAAACATTGCACACATTGAATAAATATATATTGTGATAGGAATCCCATGTGTAATTAAAAAGAAAGGATGGCCAATAACTTTTGGACAGTCCTTGTTTCTATTTTATTTTCACTTTTGAAAGATATGATCTGAGCATAGGATCCTAATTTACAAGTATTTTTCCTTTAAAAAATAAATTTAAAATACGAAATTATGAATTGTAACACAGCATTTTCATAATATATTATACTCTGTTCTAATTTGTTTCCCTGCCAATGTGACCCATCCTCCCATATGAGGGGAGATATTCAAAGATTAAGCTCTGCTTAATTAGAATGTAAGTTCAATATAAAATTAAATATAAATTTAAATTCTATATTAGATCATTTTTCTCTTGAAAAAATTAAGATTAAAATAAACCTTTTAAAAACTAAAATGGCAGTCATTGTTGCCACTGTTGCCAGTCATGATCCACTCCTGACCATAACCTGTTTTAACATTTCTCATTATGCTTATAGCTTTAGGTGGATTTAAGTTGAATAATTTTCTATGCTATTTACGTAGTTTTCTTTTTGTTTATAATGACTCAGGTACATATATCATACCTGATTTTCCTTGTACACTTTTTCATTATTTTTAATTCTTGGTACAATTTTTGCAATAATATATTTAGTACCTTTTCATATTAGTGTATTTTCCAAATACTTTATACCATTTGCCATTGCTGTTTGATTTTTTTGCCTTAACACATATGTTTTTCTCATTTATTCTCAGACTATGCATTCATTTTATTCTTTTACAGGATATTTCTACTCATCTTACTTTCACTTTTTGAATTCTTCTTTTAGCTGTTTCTAAATAATTGTTAAACCTCTGTTGAAATATTAGTTTATGATACTATATTTTAGGTGGAAATTTTTTATTTCATTTATAGATTTTAGTTTTCTGATTTAAATTCTGACTTTGCATATCTTCTTATGTATTGACCAAATTATATCAAATATATATATTTGAAAATAATTTATTACTTTTACCATTCAAGAGTTTGCCTTTTTCCGTGGTTCTCAACTCTCTTAATGTTGCAATCTTTTCATATAGTTCTTGTTGTGGTATCCTCAAGCATAAAACTGTTTGTTGCTACTTCATAACTGTAATTTTACTATTATATGAACTGTAATGTAAATCTCTATTTTATGCTGGTTTTAGGTGACCCCTGTGAAAGGGTCATTTGATCCCAAAGTAGCTGTGATCCATGGTTTGAAAACTGCTGGCCTACTTTTTTCCCTTGTATTCCTAACCTTTATTTCACAAGATGGTATTTTTTTTTACATAATTTTAACTATTAGGTTTGACTATAAGAATGCACCTGCTGTTTCATTAAAAAAAAAAAAAGAATCATTCCTTGTCAGATGGTAGATTAAAGAACGTGTTAGCGAGATGATGGGTTGAGCTGAGAAGAGGACAGTGTACTGTCTTCTTAAAGGCTTGTTCTCCCTCATGCTTACCTCTCCCAAAGTTTCCAAATGACCACGAGTACAGAACCACGAGTACAGAAATAGTCTACCCTGCTGTATGTCTTCTTCTGGCTTCGTCTCCTAAGTCACTATTCAGTATACTTGCATGCTTAGTAACTTTGTTGTACATAAAGTGGTATTAGTCAGGAGTCTCTATTTTACTTCGGATTTTTGGGCCTTCAACTTTCTCTGTTTGGAAAGTACAGCACTTAATTTTTTCATCCTGAATTTCTAGAGATGTTCTCAACATTAAAGCCTATCACTAAGCACTGCCCCAGTGAGTATTCTTGCCTTCAGCAAGAACTACTATTTCCTACCAGGAAGAAGAAGGCCTTGAAAACAGAGCTGGTTTCACAAGCTTGCTCCTCAAGTCATCATTGTTTCAGTCACTCCCTGAGGACTTGACGTTGACCTATCCTGTTACAGTTTCCTAAGTTCTTTAAAGCAGTTTTATTTACACTAGTTAGTGGCAGGAAAATTTTTCTGTGGTTATTTTATTTTAGAAATTATGAGATAAGACATTATTTACTGATGTTTTACATGTCCAAAGTTCTTTTTTATGATATATTCAAATCTCTATGCCCACAAGGGATTCCAGTGCACAAAATGTGAGTTTCCTTTCTTGAGTATGCACATTGTAAATATAAATTCAAGTAGTGTGACATGGTCATTTAAAATACATACATATATATATAGTTGCAATTTGAGCTATTGATAAGGCAGAATTTGTGTATGTGACATCTTAGTTAGAAAATAATAACAAAACAAGATGAAACAAGATGAAAAATGACTGTTGGAGTAAAAGTTTACATGGGTTTGTTAAAATAGAATCTCAACTGTTAGATTCTTAGATGAATGAGGAAAAGCTATTCAGCACTGTGAGGTAATGAATATTACTAAAATGAGTTTTAGAGTCACAGCATCCAACTGTGATATAAACATTATGCATAACTATCTTACACTTTCTCAAAAGTGTAGTGAAGTCTGGACATTAAGTAAACTTTATTTTCCATGGCATGTTACTGTATCTAACCTCAGTATGTGCTTCACTTTTACATCCCAAACTACTGTTCGTATTGTTAGTACCAAACACCCAATCTTAAGTACTTATTATAAACTGTAATTAACCCGCTTCTCCATTTTAGTATATATAATCTCAACAAAGTCTTATCTTATTCATTTTTTCATTTAATTTTTTAACATAAACTCACATGGCCTGTAAGTCATCTCTTTAAGACATGTATTATGACGGAGCTGATCTGAAAAACCAATTTATAACAAGATACATATTTCAAATAAAAGGTAGTGGAGAGTGGGGTATGACTTTCACACGTACTCTGGTGCCTCACATTTGACCATGTCCCCTGGAGGGGGAGATCTGGTGGCACTCAGAGGAAGGACAGAAGGTTACCAAGAAGAGACTTGATACCCTATGAGCATATACAGGGGGAGGAAATCCCCTTCAGGAACAGTCATAGAGGAAGGGAATAAGGGGAAAATGGAAGGGAGAGAAGAATGGGAGGATACAAGGGATGGGATAACCATTGAGATGTAACAAGAATAAATTAATAAAAAATTTAAAAGAAAAGTAGTAATAAAAATATATAATTAAGAAAAATAGAATAAGATACGTTTAATTATATTATGATATATGTACACGTTAGAACAAACAGTATGTTTTCATTAAGCATTTTCTTCAGTATATACATTTTACATTTCTAGTTATAAATATATTAATCATAAGAGATTTTGAAGATTATACTTCCTTTTTATCCAATTCTAACACGGGGGATCTGGTATAACAACTGCCATAGTAATTAAGATATTCTCGCTTTGTGAAAACTTTCTTTCAAACAAGGTAGCATCTGGTTTTGCTTATTTTGACAAATTCCATTTTCCATTTTCAGGACATCTTACATTTCTTCAAATTAAGTTTGTGTGAGTGTCTGCCAGTTTTCATGGGTAGGAAGCATAATACCAGTGAATCTACTTTATTGGAAATTATACTTTTTCTACTATAAGTTTTAAGAAAGTTTATTTTTAGATCCATGAAAGAAGAAATTCATTTTCATTCAGATCTATAACTTATTTTAATCACATCAGTTCTACAAAGGTATATCTCAAAAGCATTCAGGGATCCACTAGAATACACAGAGAACATGTAATGTCATTTCTATTTAGGAGTTTTTGAAGATGTTTTACATGGTATAGTAAACAAACCATAGTGAGTAAAAACAATCTGTTCTGTTTTGATAATATCAAAATTACCTATAAGGGTTAATCCTTTTTTTTCCCCCATTACCAGTAACAGACTGGTGTCACTGTGTTTATCACTATTGTGATAATGTCGTTAAACCTTGTACTAATTGTGGCCTTTAAATAGAGTTAAGTCACAGTTTCAAGTCATTGGAAATCTCTTGGTCTACTCCCATAACACCATGTTCATAAGATAGAGCTCTATGCCTCTTTTATATTGCACTTATGTTTAGATTTAATGCCAACATATTATTGCTAAGAAACATGTGAAGTGAGGATAGAGACACCATCTTTATTGAAGGGCACATCTACATTGGCAGGTGTTTTCTGACTTAAACATTTGTTTCAGATAATATTTTATTCAGAAGCATCTTATCAGCCAAAATGTTCTCATGCTATCTCTCTGTCTCTGTCTCTCTCTTTCCCTCTTTCTGTCTGTGTGTGTGTATGTGTGTCTCTCTCTGTCTCTCTCCTCTCCTTTTCCCTCTTGGTCTCCCTCTATTCCTTTCTCCCTCTTCCTGTCCCCTCTCCTCTTTATCTATCCCTTAATTTTGAAAATTCCAGTTTTCTCACTACATATTCAAATCTGGAAGCATTTGGAAGGAATTAATTCTTTCTTTTGTCTCCAACCTTTCAAAGCTCTGAGGTTCTTACTGAAACACTTCTGTCTAGGACCAGTGTGCCCTCAGATAATCTCAGGTTGTTAACGTTACGTAAACTGGAGAACCACACCTGAAAACAACTGCAAGTGTTTGCACATATTCATATCAAAGCAGATGCATGACGATGCATACCTAAGACTATTTTATTACTACTCTCAGAAAGTGGAATTGTTGCAATTCTCAAAGACACTAACTTACTGGCAATGTCTCGAATTAGCACACTTAAGTCAAAATCTATGTAATCTGACCTTAATTTTTGTGAACAAAAATTTCATTTTGCACTAATTTGCATTGCTGCTACTTTCATTCTAAATAGGAATTGTTTTTTTTTTATCATCATCCATCTGTAAGATGCCTCCTGTTACTAATTTCTGATGTGCATCTCCTCATTAATATGAGATTCACAATTGCATAGATTTCAAACTATCTGATCATATTTGGCTCATCCCATGTTGTAAAATTCTGTTCCTATATTTGATAGATACTGATTTAATTGTGACAATGTTAGTACATAAAGACAATGAGTCAGATAGTAACTATTGGAAGCATAAAGTTTTAATATAGCTGATGTGCTCTCTTTTCCAGGGTTTAGCATTAGGTGGAGTCTCTCTTGTAGATATTTTAATAGAATAAAAATAAACACACTAGGTAATCTTATAAACAATAATGATGTGTATGTTAATAGTATCAAAAGAGAATTTCCATGGCTTTTTAAATTAAAAATTATGTCTGGCTGAGTAAAATAATTTATTACTCTTTCTTTTATTACTAGTCAGTTTAAATGTTTTAAAAATAATTTTGTTACTGATGACAATCTTTGTAAGCACAGGATGCTACAGAATACATATTGTTATTAAGTAAGTTGGAAAACCAAAAGATTGAGTTACTAATGAATGACTTCTGAAGTGCATTCTACACAAACTCTTCTGTAGGAAACATTGGCACTTTTAATCTTAGTTGGGTTTTCAGATCGATGATAGAAAGAAACAAACAAATACACATACACACACACACACACTTATCAACAGAACTCAGGGGAGCTGTAAGTTAAGGAGTCTTTTAAGAGTTGACTTGAAAGCACCAGCTGTAGGGATTGTTTACACCTTCGGACCTATGCTCATAACATGAATCTGCAAAGAGATACTAGAGGGAAGTTGGCAATGCTCGGCATCTTCAAATTGCTTCTCACAAAGGACACAAAAGAATGAAGCACACAACTGTGGAGTCCTGTTGAACACAGATAGATACAGAATGGCAATTCTTGATTGAGTCTCCAGTACCCTTGGCTTAGCCGTATATTTAAGTGGAAATACTGGCAGGGGAGTTTTTGTCAATAAGTTACGCTACCAAACTATTAAGCCAGATCGAACACAGACTTTCTTAGAAACTAACATATGAACATACAAAACCTTACCCAAGAGCACTACTGTGTACTATGTCTTATTCTCCACATCACTAACCATGGGGACTCATATCTTGAAGCTCGCAAAATCTTTAAGACTTCCTTAAAGGGAAATTTGGCTTTAGGTTATCAGTTACATTGTCCCCTGAGCAATTTTTTTTAATTTTTAAAAGTGTTTTCATTTTTTAATTGATTACTTTTACATATACATTTATATTATTACACATATAGACAATAAACTACCTTCAGCAAGAAGAACCATGAAACAATCAGGAATTGTATATATGTTACATTTATAGGGTTTGGCTATTTGTATTATGCAGCTTCAAAGAAAACATCTTTCCTATCTTCTCAATTGGGAAGCTGCTAACCTGCACTCCGTGTTTATTCAGGGAATAATTAATTTTATTCCTTTTTAAGACTCTCACAGGGTTGAAGACTAGATAGTTTAGTTTTACAATTAAACTTAATTGTTTAGGAGTTGAAATGTTTTTAGGTCTAGATAGATGATTTAAGTTGATAATGATGAGGAGTGATAGATATTGGTTTACATTCAGACTTTTACACAGTGAATATTTCTAACTTTAGTGAATGCTAAAAAGTACATGGCAGTTCTTCAATGCCGGTCTTCATTCTACTTAATATAAGAGAAGTCTGTCACCAGATCTCTAACAAAGGTGTCATTTTTCTAGGCCTATGGCATTTTAGAATTCTCAAATGGCACAAAGTACTGTTCACAGTTGAAACAGTGAAGTCAGAGTAACCTTTTTCTTTTGACCAAATTCTAAATAATTAAGTGTAAAATTATGAAAGAATTATTAAAATTCCTCCACCATAACCTATTTGTGTCTCATATCTAAAAATTGTCAGTCAATATTCCTTGAATTAATATCAATTTCCAAAATTTCTTGTTCTATGTCTTCCAAAAAGACACACAGTGAGGGACAGTAGCCATTCCCTCGCCCCTGCCAACATCTGAGGATACGTATGGTGAACTCAGAGGAGCAGAAAGGGTGGAAAGAATCCATGTTCTACCCTTGATTCATAGAATGAAAATGATGGTTGGGGAATCCATGGGTGGTGCACCAGGTGACAACAACTAAAGGGAACTCTTTGCCTTTGTCTCTCATACACAGGACAGGCCTCTTGCTCTCTCTATGTCCCATTTCCTTATGTGACAAATGAGGTATAACAAATCCCAGAGTATCTCAGGTCGCTTCACATTTCAATGCATCTTTGATCATAGTTAAGTGTAGTTAAGCTGATCTGAGACAACTAATAGGATAGGCATTTTGTTTTGTTTATAAATCTATCTACAGATGAGAGGTATAGGTGTCAGAGACACATGAATGTGTATGTGTGTGTGTGTGTATGTGTGTGTGTGTATGTGTGTGTAGAGTAAGAAAAAGCAAACAAGAACAAAGACTGAGTAAACTTGAAAAAATTATAAATAAAAAGAAAGTAGGTGCCTGCCACCTGACAGAATAGTTGCTTTAGGAACGGGGCTTTCCTTTCACACCTGTGATTGAAAGAGGTCTAGTATAGAAGAGTGCCTGGTGTATAAGGGGCAATGTTGAGGTATGTTTTCATACCACGACAGGAAAGCAGGTATGTGTCAATTTGCCAATTCTGAATCAAGAGTTAACAGTAGTGATTTGCCAACTATTGGAGCAACAGATTAAGCTTCAATATTGAAATCCAGTGAGGTTATCACACCAAATATTACCTTATTGCACCAGAAAGTCTCAGTAAACAGTACTTTTTTAAAAAATCAAAAGCTTGATTGTTAAATATTAAGTTTGAACTTTTTCTTATCATCCTTGTCACAATGTTCTCTCTTGGGAGTAATTAAACATCATGTGTGAGTGTGTCCCATTCTCAAGAGTAATTGTTTGATCAACAATACAGCAATATCATATATAGAAAACATATACCATATATTGACATAAAATTCAAAAATTACATTCATGGCTTTAATTTGTATTTAACCCTAGCTTTCTACTTTACAGGCAACAGATTTGTGGTTACTACATATTTGCACAAGCAATTAGGCATTGTACTTGAAAAAAATAGAAGAAAATGTCTAATTGTGCATCATCATTGTCTAATTGTATGCAATATGAGTGCCTACACCTCAAAGCAGGTACAAGCAACACTGCTACCAAAGGACAAGTTGTAATAACATGCTACCCTGAGCTGTTACACTTTAGGATCTTTAAAGATGCTTTGCTCATGACTTCAGTGGCTTTGCTAGCTCTGTTTTTGAAAGACATAAGTATTAGCCAGTAGTGTCTTTTAAAGTCTGATGTACAAGTTGTTATTATTTAAATCAGTGGAAATAGTGACAGATTCAGAATAATTTGGAGATGTATGATATTTGTGATTTTTCTCTGAAGTATTTTAGAGCAATCATTTTTTAAATTTATGCTAACATGAGTGCCCAATTTTCATAGTTACATTTCTTGTTCTGAAAACCCTCCCAGGCTTTGTCTTTAGTTATTTTACACCTCTTCAAATTACATCTAAATATTGACAACCCCCAAGTACCAGCGGTATAAACTAAAGATATTACGGTCAAAAAAATTTCTGTAAAATGAACAAAGGCTGAGTCTTTCCACAGAAAATATCTATTTATTTTATAATCCACTGAACTTATATTACCTGTCATCACTATGGTATGTATAACATGTTTTCTGGGATTAACAACTACCTTTAAAAGTAAGAGCTAAAAGTAACCAGGCCCCATTACTCCCCTATGCCCTTTACAACTAGTAAAGTGGTTTAAAACCTTTACCCATGTTAAATGTCCGCCAGGTAATAACCAAACTCGGTGATTAGTGGGGCGACAGGCTTCACTAGTAGCTGCCAAACATCCATGGGATTTAATCTTGCTTTAAACACATTACTGTAGACACAGTCTCTCTTTTGCTGGGGCTGTTTAAAACCCTTAACTGAGCACAGCCAACTAACTCTTAATTCTACTTTATGCTATCAGTCTGATATTCTAGCCATTATTTTTGTTGTTTTTCAAAAAAAAAATCTAACTACCCTTACACTTATGTCATAAAAATTCTGCCTTTTTCCTTTTTTTAATATTTGTATTCAAGACAAACAACAGGAGGTTGAAACCAGGCCACTTAGAAGAAACATCTGCTGACATTTACTCATATGCTACAAGCTCCACTTTCACCATCGCATGTAATGATAAACACACATTCCAGTCAATAATGGCAATTCCCAGCCAAGCTTTACAAATGGTCTTTTTAACACCTAAACTGACAGCTCGGGAGATTTTGAGCTTGAAGCTAAATATGGTACATTTGGACAGTGTTTGCCTAAGTCTAGAGTGTCTTGAAGACTTTAATAAGCAGACATACACTCTCAAATAGAAGAAAATCTTGACTGTGCAGGTATTGGAGCAGTGAAGTTTGACACTTTTTGAACAGATTAAAGTCAGAAAAAGAAAAAAAAAAAAAGAAAGAAAGAAAGAAAGAAAGAAAGAAAGAAAGAAAAAAGAAAAGCCCTCAGAACCAAATGGCCTCTTTGAAGAGTAGCTGTGATAAAGTTACCCACAGTATCTGGAAAACAGTCTCTTTAAAGAGAGAACTAATTGCCTGTCATTTAGATTATAGCTTTTAATTGTGGTATGCTACAAAGTTAAGCGTTTATTTTGCTTCCCATGTTAATTTAAATACTCCTGCATTGAGTTTAAATTATTTTAAGAACATTTTAATAAAATAGTAAATGTTTTTTTTTTTCGTTTGCCGTTTGCAAGGAATGATTACATTGCCGTTTAATGTACAAAGGATTTCTATCAAGATGATGCCATAGTTTTGAATCATGCTTCTAACTGTTCCTCAGGAAGAGGTGTGGTCCAGAAAAGTGAACTAACAACCTTGAGGTAGGCACTAGAGAGTTCATGTGTAGTTGAAACCAGTTTGGCTCCCCATTGTGAGGATGGCTGCACAGCCACGTGTTCCTTGGAACACGAAAGGACTCATTTTATGTGTATATTTTCTGTGTACCATTTGGACTTAGTTCAGATTGCATAACCTTATAAATGAACCGGGACTGTGTTGCGGTTACGCAGAGAATCACTGCCTTTCTCAGACTCGTCACATGCGAAGCTTTTCATTTTCAGAACTCTGCTGTTGCTGTGGTTTAAAACAGGTCACTGGCTTGACTGAAAAGAATTTAGACATTTAACAAGCTCTCTCTGAAACATAATGAGAGCGTTGCAAAGTTATATCACGCAATGATATTCAAAAACCCTGCCACGCAGATCCGTACTGGTCCGATTAACGGTATTTTTCTCTAAAAATGGCTTCATTTAGGAGACAGCTTGAGGATATGTTGTTGTTGTTGTTGTTGTTTTTAATCTTGTTTCTCAATGCAGGACAAATGGGGCTAAATTTGGAATGCCGTATTACAATGTTTTCATCTGCTCCCAAGGCATGTTGAGCTAAGTAGCCAGACAAGTCCTATCTAACACCTTATCAAGGTTTTGTATAGGGGAAATGAACAACTCAGAATATGAAGTCATGGTGCTGTGTGATGTGTGTGGAGCTCAAAGTGTATTTTCACTGTCGTGAGAGCAAGGCAGGTCAGTAGGACTTCTCAGACAGGTGTATAGTATTTGTGTGAGAGCCACAGTTTTTATAATCAACATTTACTTTAATAGTGTGTTGTGTATAAACAAAGCAAAACAAAACAAACAAAACCCAACACCTTTAAGAGCAGTGTCATCCTCTTAGGAAACCTTATGAAGTCACTGAAACTGTTCAGTGTTATTTCCCTCCCAACACCCACCATTATAGAGTCAAGTCTTAGTATAAATTCTGGTAACTCAGCTTACTTGTTAATTCTTTGGGGCGGAGTTTAGAGGAATCAATTGATTTTTTTTTTCTGATACAGAGTTCTCGAAGATTTCTGAACATTGGGCAAGAGTATAATGTAGGGCTCCAACAACAACACTGAGTAAAGTGTTCTTGGTGGTACAGAGAAAGATAGTAATATGCACTCTCTCCCAGGCCCCAAAGCCAGAGCAGAGGGAAGACGGGACGCCAAATAAATCTGCCAGTGATTACACTAAAGGAAATTATGATCTTGTTATAGAAACCATTAAAGGAAAACCAGAGTTGGTATGTAAATATTGTTGCATCATTATACCACTGAAAAAAAAAAAAAAAAACAACCCAGTACAGCATTAGTATGTTATGCAATTAACAAAATGAAAAATGAGCTGCTTGAATTTAAAGCTTTTAATGTTTTTTAAACAGATAATAAGCATTTTCAACACCAATGTAAAACGTAGCAGGAAAGGTCTCCCTCAGAGAGTGACATATTTCATTAATACTCACTCTGCATTAGGAACTAATATGTGTTTGCATAGCTCTTCTGTTTGTAATTTCCTAACTCATCAAATAGCAATCACACACAAACTAATGTAGACTGAAGATAAAAGACTTGCTAGAAGATCAGAAAATTTGATATTTCAAATGTTTGGAGAGATTACTGGCCTGTATATATTTCTCTGATTTTTGTAAAAAGAGGTTCAGATTGCTAATGCTGTTTAGGCAAAAAGTCCATTATTGACTGTTTTGTAAAGTATTTTCAACCTAGAAGTACTTTAAATATATTAAAATAGTTGCCCAGAAACATAACTATAAAAATTGATTAACATTAAATTTATCACTCATATTCTTATTTACTCCTGAAGAGAAAGCAATTGATTTACATATCAAATCTTTCTGGCAGAATCTAAAATTAGTTTAGCAGACTTACTCTAAGGAAAAAAACAAAAGTTTTTTTTTTTAAATGCCATAATGTAGTCTCATTTACTAGATGATGTGCAAATAGTGCAGTGTATATAGATTTTAACTATATTGCTATGAACAACGCCCAGCAATTATTAACATTGAACATTGATGAATTGCTCAATCTGAAACAATTTTAGAAAAATCAACTTACATTATTAACAATGAAGCTGTTTATTTTGTAGACAGTGATGAATTTTCAGTATCAATTTCAAAACAGTAAGGAAAAATTCATATGGGACAACGCAAGCTCCATAAATTCTAAATAGATATAATTTACTTTAGGCACTAGAAAGTTAATATGTTCTCCAAAGATTTCTTTAATTTAGTTGTTGCTAATTTATTCACACTAATACAGAAAAAAATTCTGCAAAATTTTTCATAACAAAAAAACTGTGCATATCCCTGTGTTTTAGCTGGCATGTGGTTCTACACAGATGGTTTGGGGCTTTCTTTGCTGCAAAACAGATGGGCTTGCACTGTCCCTTACCAATCAAAAGAGAACTTGAAAATATAGGAATATCTTTACCTACATTGCATCCTTTAATTCAAGAAATTAAAATGTTTCAGAGTATAAATAACTGCCTATGGAAAATAATTTTTGAAATGAGATGTCATATGTCAAAATTATACAGTAACCTAGTTCATGTTTAATGCAAAAACACTGAAGTTTGGCTGGTGCTTGATACTGTTTTAACATACAATTATTAACTTAAGAAATTTACAACTATGAAATTTCTATTGTCATGTGTTCACCTTGCCTGAAAAACACTTCTGTTTTAAAACTTTAACTGCAGTTAACATATTTCAATTCAAAGTGATCATTCCAGGCAGCAGCATCCATTGAACCAAGTTAGCAAACGCATGAGTTTAGTGCACTCGTAGCTGCTTCGCTTTAACAACCAAACTGGAAGGTAGCACAGAGCTCCGGAGTCAGCATGAATACTTTGTTTATTACCTCAGTTGTTCACAACAGAAAACAAAGCACTTTGAATAATTGATCGAAGCTTTCCATTAAAATATAAATGCTGAAATGTTGATACTCAGGACTATTATCTGCACTCTCTTTGTTTTGTCTATTTTACAAAGTGATGTGGACAACGCTCTCGTCGTATCATCATGTTAGAGAAAGATGTGGCCCATGAGCTTAGAATAGGAAGCTGCTCGTACAGTACAAAGACCGGGTCTTATTTTCCTCTGATTCCCAAAGAAGGTTGACAGACTTTGATATTTTTATATCTTGTAAATATGTTTCCTAACAAGTAAATTTTCTATACTGTCAAGATGATAGAATGTTTCTTTAGGCTGGTATCTTTTCTATGGCATTGTTCACAAAAGACATTAGAACTGTTTGTCTCAGGATAAGCGATTTTCAGAGCACTGTGTACCCTGTATTTTTTTTATGTTCAAACAATGCATTTTTATAATGCACAATTTTCCAGGAAGGCTAAAGTTATGGGTATCTAATGTTAAGCCATAAAAATATATAGCTCTCAATCTGCATTTTACATGCATATTCATGCATACATCGATTTGCATACATTCACAACCATGTACACATTTGTATAGCTGTTATTGATATCTATAGGACATATCTGATTTTAGATTATATAAATTTTTTTTTCTACATGCAAGCTATGTATTTTTAATTCGTTTCTTTTTAATGATCAGATTTGAAAATCAAGTGAGTATTTTTCTTTTGTCTGTAACGAAAAACAATAGCTTTGCTTGTGGGGTTTTCTTTCAATTACATAAAAAAAAGTCTCTCACAAATTTATGATGAAAGGGCTGCCAGGCTAGGAAATGTAAATAAAACTGTAAAATAAATATATGTAAGAAAAAAAGCCATCCCCAAACTCTTTTAAAAACTCTGACAGCATCTACACAAACAAACAATTGATATGGTAATTTAAATCGTTTTACTCACTTATACTTTGTTTATTTTAATTTTTAGGGATTTTTTTTTTTAAAGGGAAGTTCTCCTCTGCTGCTTAAACTCCCAATGTAGTCAATGTTGGATCTTTTTAACTTTTTATTAGTCAATCTCTAAATATGTCTTTTAGCTTGAATTTAAAATTGAATTGCTCTCCTGTCCCACGAAAGTCTTCACTTACCAGGGGACTGGGATAGATATGAGGACATCCTACTGGGACTCTAGGTAAGATAAATATAAGAGATGGGGAAATAGAAGGACTCAGAGGGTCCTAAAAACTTACAAGAAGACCATCGTATTGAGTGAGTGGATCAGGGCCCATGGGTGACTGCTCAAACTATTGCACTAGCCAAGGACAATACAAGCTGTAAACGTAGAACACCTACTCTGATCTAGCCAATGAACAGGACATTCTCCACAGTTAAGTGGAGACCAGGGACTGACTCTGACATGAACTCTGGTGCCCCATATTTTACCACCTCCCGTTGGTGGGGAGGCCTGATGGCAATCAAAGAAAGAATAAGGAGGCTACCAAGATGAGACTTGATATAGTGGGGGAGGAGTTCCCCCTTGGTCTTAGACGTAGGAGAGGGGAATAGGGTGAAAGTGGGAGGGAGGGAGGAATGGGAGTATACAAGTGATGGGATAGCGATTGAGTTGTAATCTGAATAAGTTAATTAAATAAAATTTTAAAAAAGAAAAGAAATCAATTTACTCCCTTTATAAATTACCCATTATTGAGTATTTTGTTACAGTACAAAATAAATTTTTGTATACACTGAAAAAAATCAAATTACTACTGTTAAACTAATAACATACTCTAACAGTCTTAAAACTGTCTCATAATTTGGTTTTATAATAATCCAGAGTTGCCTATTTTTTCATATATCAGTATATGTTTTTGGAATAAGTTCCCACTGAAATAAGAGCTGTGAAGATCTTTGCCTTACTACTCAGTGAATAAGCATTGACTATACTGAAGAATTGGGGATCCACATTCTCAAGGAAACTACCAGAATTGTTGGGAGAATTCTCATAGTTAAGGAGAACCCACAGAGCTTAAGGTAAAACCGTGCAAAGGTCTCTGGGATGAAGCCTACTTGATCATGGTGGATGATCTTTCCAATGTGTTCTTGGATTCAGTTTGTAAGTACCTCATTGAGAATTTTTGCATCAATGCTCACAAGGAAAACTGGATTTTAATTAATCCTGTTTCTCTATTGGGTCTTTATGTGGTTTGAGTATCAGGGTAAGTACTGCCTCAGAAAATGAGCTGGACAATGTTACTTCCATTTCTATTTTGTAGAGTAATTTGAGGAGTATTGGCCTTAACATCTCTTTAAAAGTCTGGTATAATTCTGTTTTAACATGATCTGGCCCTGAGTTTTTTTTCCCCAGTTGGTTGAATTTTAATTATTGACTATATTTCATTAGGAGTTATAAATCTGCTAGCATTGCTTTTCTGATATTGATTTAACATTGTTAAGTGGTATGCATCTGATTGAGAAAATTATTCACCTTTTAGATTTTCCAATATGGTTAAGTACAGATTTTTAAACTATGTCTTTATGATTCCTTGTATTTGGTGTCTAATGTTATGCTCCACTTTTCATCCCTAATTTTGTTAATTTGGATATTTGCTCTGGCTTTTAGTTAATTGAGATAATGGTTTGTTTGCCTTACTGATTTTTCCAGACGAATTAACATTCCGTTTCATTGATTCTTTGAATCTTTTTCGTTTGGTTGCTTGTTTCCATTAATTGGTTTCACACTTGTGTTTGATTATTTCTTACCGTCTACTCCTTTTGTGTGTGATTTCTCTTTTTTGTTCTAGAGCTTACAGGTGCTCTAATTTACTAGTTGAGACCTCTCCAATTTTTTTTTTTCTGAGACAGGGGATCTCTGCACAGATTTGCCTGTTCTGGAACTCACTCTTTTACAGTGGGAACTTATTCCAAACTCACAGAGATCCACCTACCCATGCCTCCCAAGTGCTGGGATTAAATCACCTAATCACATTGTGTGTCCTTGTCTCGCTGTTCTCTCCATTGTTTTTTAAATGTAGGGTCTTAGTGCTATGAATTTGCCACTTAGAACCATCTTCATTGTGTCGCCTGAGTTTGACTATGTTGTGCATTCATTTTCATTCAATATTAGAAAGTCTTTCATTTCTTATATTCTGTCTTGACCCATTTTTCATCAGTAGTGAGTTGTTCGGTTTCTATGAAGTTGTAAGCTTTCTGTTCTTGTTGTTGATATCCAGCTTTAGTCTACAGTGGTCTGATAGAATGCAGAATGTTCTTGCAATTTTCTTGTACTGCTGGGACTTGCTTTGTGTCTGGGTATGTGTCTAATTTAGGAGAAAGTTTCATGGTGTATTGAGAAGGCATATCCATTTTTGTTGGGATGAAAAATTCTGTAAATATCTGCTAGCTCCCTTTGTTTGAATGGCCAGTTAGCTCCAGCATTTTCTGGTTTTGTTTTTGTCTGGATGATCACAGTATTAGTGCCTTGCTCAACCATGATCAGAAAAGCTTTCCTCCGGCAGCAACTGAGAACAAACACAGAGACCACAGGAAGACATTGTACAGAGAATAAGGTACCTTGGAACACTGAATCTTAAATGAGATTTATCCATCAAATCCCTTCCCTCTGGGCTCAGTGAACCCTGCAGAAGATGAGGCAGAAAGAGTATAAGAGCCAGAGAGGATGGAGATAACAAGAAAACAAAGCCCTCTAAAGCAATATGTTCAAAGCTCATGTGAAGGGAATCACAGAGACTGAGGAAGAAAGCACAGGGCCTGCATATATCTGTACTAGGTCCTTTGAATATCATATTATGCCTTCCAGTTTAGTACTTTCATGGAATTCCTGAGTGTGTTACCAAGTTTCTGTTTCTTGTATCTTCTCTTTGGCTCTTTTCCTTTTGTTTGTTTGGTTTGCCCTACTATGATGTGTTAGTTTTTGTTTTATTTCATTATGTTTTATTTTACACCAAAGACAGATTTCAATATTTTGATCATTTTAAAATGTTTGCCTTTGGTATAAAAATTAAAATATTTTATAAAATATCAGTTGATGATACTATTTTATGATTTAAAAAATTTCCCCTGCAACTACAACATGCAACATCTTATTTTACAGTATATAAAATTCCTTGTGTAGAGAGCATATTTAACTCATTTTATATTTTCTATTGTTGTATAATTTATTTTTATCTATCCTATTTTAAGTAACATTGTAGACATGTAATTTTTTAAGTTTTGATTTTCTTTATTCCTTCTTTCATTCATTTATTTTTTCTTCCTTCCTTCTTTCCTTTTCTTTCTTTTTTCTTAAGCTGGTCTTGAACTCTCTATGTATCTGAGTCAGGATTTGAATTCCTAGTCTTCCTATCTCTACCTTCAGAATGCCAAAGATTACAAGTATGACTTAGCATCCCTGGTAACATGCAGTACAAGAAATTAAACTCAGAACCCCATGTGGCAAGTGAGCAATCAATTCATTCAGCCTAACCTTTACAAAGTGCATACAGGTACACTCACGTGCGTGTGCGCGTGCGCGCATGCGCCCCCCCCCCCCCCACGGTATATTTTTGAAACTTGTAAGATGTTTTGGGTTTGTCATGGGCAATAGTTAATTTTAATATCTATTTTCTCTCTTATAATATGTTCCCATATGTAATTAGTGTTATGATTAAATAAAAAAAATGATGTAAGGCAACAAGGTAATAAGACAGTAGGAGATACCACGCAGCAGATACACCAGGAGATACCACGCAGCAGATACACCAGGAGATGCCACGCAGCAGATACACCAGGAGATACCACGCAGCAGATACACCAGGAGATGCCACGCAGCAGATACACCAGGAGATGCCACGCAGCAGATACACCAGGAGATGCCACGCAGCAGATACACCAGGAGATGCCACGCAGCAGATACACCAGGAGATGCCACGCAGCAGATACACCAGGAGATGCCACGCAGCAGATACACCAGGAGATGCCACGCAGCAGATACACCAGGAGATGCCACGCAGCAGATACACCAGGAGATGCCACGCAACAGATACACCAGGAGATGCCACGCAGCAGATACACCAGATATTATGTCGTAGAGGAGTTTGTTAAACTAGCATGGGGGTGGGGGAGAAAAAAGAGGAAGGGGTACTCCAGAGAGAGACAGAGACAGAGACAGGGAAGTGAGAAGGAGATAGATAGATAGATAGATAGATAGATAGGTAGAGTACATAGAGTGTTTGTCCTTTTCTATGGCCCTAGGCAGGGCCATGCCCCTGTGCCAGGTAAGCAATGACATCACAGGTAGGTAGACTGAAGCAGAACTCTAACATCCCTACCATTTCCTATAATTAAAAATGAGAAGCATTGGATTGTTTTTTATATAAGGTAAGTTAAAGTATATAAATGTTGGAAAGGGAGAAAAGCAATAGCAACAAAATGTCCAAATTATATAGTGAAGGGGAATGAAAAGTTATGTTGTGAAAATTCAAGGTAGAGGGCAGGCAATGTCAGCCATGTCCTACAGCAGATAGGGACTGAGCAGTGCTGGGAAAACCCTGAGCTGTTTGTCCCCGGTCTGGAGCACACTGTATCAGCTTTCTGCTATGGATAAGTGGCAAAGTTATCGTAATCGTCTTAACTACTTCCTGATGACAGTAGGGTGGTGATGGGGTCAAAAAGCTGAAATATTGTCAGGTTACAGAAGAACAGAGGTCATGGGTTCAATCCCAGTATGGGCCATAAATTTTATGATTAATAAAAAGACAATAAGATAAGAAGATAATAAGGTACCAGATGCCAGATATTCTGTTATATAGGAGATTATTAAATGAGCATGAAGAGAGGAGGAAAGAGAGGAGGGGCACCCCAGAGAGAGACAATGACGGGACGAGAGAAAAAGAGAAAAAGAGGGAGGGAGAGAGGGAGAGAGAGAGAGAGAGAGAGAGAGAGAGAGAGAGAGAGAGAGAGAGAGAGAGAGAGTAGGTTGAGGGTTTGTCTTTTTTTATACAGCCTATGGCAGGAAAGCAATGACATCACATGTACGCAGACTGAAGCAGAATGCTAACATTTAGCCCATGAAATATTTTTATTGTCCAGTTCTCTTAAAAGTCACTCTTTTGCCCTGTGTATCTTGAAGTACATACATAGATAAGTTCAAGAACTTGTGGGTTTAATTTTCTTTTCTTTTTTTTCAACTTTTTTATTAAATATTTTTACATATACGTTTGTATTATTACACATATATACAACAAACTACCTACAGCAAGAAGAACCATGAAATAATCAGGAATTAAATAAATGTTACATTCTCAGTGTTTTATCTATTTGTATTTCGCAGCCTTGAAGAAAACATCTTTCCTATCTTGATGAGTCAAAAATTCTGAATGTAAATCAATATGCAGCACATCTTGTCATTATCCACTTAAACATCTATTTAGACCTAAAAACATCTTAACACCCAAACAATTAAGCTTAATTGTAAAACTAAGCTATCTGGTCTTCAACCCCATCAGAGACTTGAGACAGAATACAATTAATTACCTGAGTATACAGGAAGTGCAGGTTAGTAGCTTTCCAAATGAGATGTCAGAGTTTGCTGACATGTTGTCATGGTTTGCTAACTGAACAGCCAAAATTCTCTATAACGTTGAAGCATCATCTTCAGCCTTTTGGCCCAATATATCTGCCAGACATATTTGATAGGCAGGAACTACTGAGGACTTGTGTACCCTGTCTTGGCAGAGTTTGGCCTTCGACTCTGCCCGCATCCAAGCTTGCCCATTTTTAGGCAGAATTCTGTCTGTGGCAGAAAAGAGGACATTTTGCCCAGTGGCTGGTCTGCCACATTTGAAGCCATCTCCATAAGGAGGTTCTTTGATGCTCATATCTTTGTGGAGGTGTTACCTATCTTATTGTCAAAGAATCCTTAAAATAATAGAAATGTCTTTAAATACCACATTCTCTATGTCTCTGAGGTTTTAATTTTCTTATATCTAAAGTTGCTTCAATTTGAAGAAACCGTAGAACAAAGTGATGCAACCCATGTCTGTGCTCTCTCCACCAGAAACTGCTGTGAGTATGAAAGTAGGAAAGTTTTTTTTACAATTATTTTATTCAAAAATTTCCTTTCTCAAGCCAGGCATGGTGGCACATGCCTATAATCCCAGCATTAGGGGAGGCAGAGGAAGGCAGATCTCTGTGAGTTCAAGGCCAGCATGGTCTACAAAGCAAGTCCAGGACAGCCAAGGCTACACAGAGAACCCTGTCCTGAAACAAAACAAACCCAAACAAACAATAATTCCCATTCTCATTTCTACTAACCAGGAGCTAATCTTGTCAAGCACATTCAGAGTCAAGAATAAATGATTGTGCTCTGTCATCTTGTGTATGAATTTTTATTGAGCCCTCAATTGAAGCAACCGTTTCCTATATATTCTGTGGAGCTTCCTTCACACACACACAAACAAAGCAAACAAACAAACAAACGAAAAATAGTGTTCATCTCCATAGCTGGACTTGGGCAAACTCATGTAAGAGATAAGCTTCTGTTAAAGACACTGATCTTTTGGATTCAGTTTTCATACATATCACTTGCTTTCCTAACCAATACAGACAGAAAACATTTGTGTGTACATATAAGTATTGTGGCAAAACAAGCTCATTAGAAGCAGAACAGGGTATCAGATGAAGACAATCATTCATGCTGAAAACCTTCATACTTTGAGTTTTTCATAAGTGATCCTGAGGTCAATATTTTACATTTCTAGGTTTTGCTATCCACAAAAGAAAATGTAACTAACAGTGCCTACCTTTATGTAATTGCTATGCAGATTGCTTGAGCTATCAAGTGCATTTAGTGTCTGATAATGTATAGAACATAATTGATATACTTAAACACTACTTTAAAAGTGGTAATATTCACTTCTCAGTCTTTTGATTAAGATCAAGTGTAAAGTGGTAATATTGGAGTGAATAATACCAAACAGGTGTCATAGAAATAAAGAATTAAGGTTTAATTTGAAAGTTATATGGTTTTAAATATCAAGTCTATCACTTGTTACTGACTGTGTGAATAACCTGGACCTCTATTTATCCACCTACAGAGTGAGGCTAGGCATACCTACTTACTTGTTGTATCATTATGGCGAAAAGCTGTGGATTACAAGGCATGGCAAATACCCAAGAAACAGGAGATTTTATGAAGATTAGAAGTCAATAGCCACTACTTGAAATCCTGTGAAAGATTAACAGACTTTGTCACCCATGGTTATTTTCCCTGTGAGGAAATTTTTGACACTTGTTGCTTTCATGCCTTTCATTTTTTAAGAAGCTACTTCACTACTCAATCACACTGATATATCATCTCTTATTTTAAGTACAATCTTCATGTGCCATGGCTGTATGAGTCATCACTAGCCTAACTGAAACCTTTTCCAGTGATCAGAGAGGTGCTTAAATACATCAAAATGTGACTTATGCAAAACTCTGTTATCCATTAGAGAGGATTCTAAGTCCACACTGAGAGTAAAACTACTGAAGAGAAGTTTGGTTGATTATTAATTGCCAGAAACTGGGTTTACTAACTAGAGGTACATAGGTTCAAGAACTAATGGGTTTAATTTCCTTATCTGTAAAATTATTTCAATTTTAAGAAAACCCAGGGCAAATTGAAACAGTCCTTGTCTGCACTCTCCCCATCAGCAACTGCTGTGAGTACAAAAGTGAGGAAAAACTGTTTTACAGTTATTTTATTCAAAACTTTCCTTTCTCACTTTTCTATATTAAAAATATTTATTCATTTCCCTAATATTTGTATTTTTGGAAAAAATATTAAATTTCTTGCAAAAAAAGTCATTTCACATACAAAATTTCCAACTTAAATCCACTGTTTAAGGAAAAATTATTATTTAAAAAATTTGTAAAGTGACACATAGCCATCAAAATGTAAGAAATTAATAGAAATTTGTTTAATTTTTGTCTAATAAAATCATCAGACCTCAGCATTGGACTTCTATGACCTCAAATGGCAGGAGGAAATTAGACAAACATCTACCTCAGCATAAATTTTTACAGATTTGTGGGTATTGCCACGTAACTAAGGCACACTTAATTTTTTGTCATGCCAATCACGTTTGGAAATATTACTCTATCTATTTTTGTTTTGACCTAGAAGACTACTGTGAAGCAGAAGAAACTCTGAAACGTTTGCTGCCATCCAGCAAACAAAGTCTAAAACGAAAACATTCAAAGGGATTCAAAGTTGCCAGGAAAACAAGGAATTTTCCATCAGAATGACTTCCCGCTCTGAGTCAGCATAGTAGCATCTGTCCAGAGCCTGACAGGAAAACACGTTCTGCCCCAAGCAACAGCAGGTGAAAGGTGAAGTGGACATGACAAACCAAGAAGGAACTCAAACCGAGAAAAGAAGGCATGACGCAGGCAAGTTCCCAAAGCATCATGGTGCATATGGGCATTTGCTAAGAATACCATTCAGAGGGAGTCTCAGCCGGGGGTGTGAAGGAGCCTGCACACAATTAACTCAGAAAAGTGGCGGTGGGAGGAGGCTCAGAGTAGTTCGTCAAGGGCTTCGAACATCAGGTCAGGGTGTGGATTCTGTGCTGGAGACTGTTGGTGAGCAGGGCCTGAGTGGAGCCCAAAAGAGCCCCTGGCGAGTTGATTTCTTGGCGGGGTTGTGAGGGATGAGGGTGCCTGCAGAAGGTGTCCTGCCTTGCACGTGTCACAAAAACACATAGAGATTTGTTTTTCTAGCTTAAAATCTGTATACATGGCAAAAACACGATGCTCAACGTTAAGAATGTTGGATTCTATAACACTCCCTTGAAATGACTTCCCCAGATTGAGTAAGATTTTGCAGAAATATTAGTGAAGATGAGATCAAAGGAGCATAAATAACAATGTTCTGAAAAGTCTTACCTAGTTTCTTCTCATCATAAAAAACAAAAAATTCATTAACATGCATTGTCACAGCACTTCATCTAAACATTACTAGAACTGTGGAGATGCTGAAGGCATCAGAGGAGCGCAGAGAGAAGTATTGTGTTAGCACAGGCTAGTCCCTCTGTTCCGGAGAACCCTTTCCTTCTCCTTCATGTCTCCTCTGCTAAACAACATTAACCACAAACCCATAAGTGAAATTCATGTGAACTTCTGATATCTCCCAGAACTGGCCTCTACATAATTGTTACACTGTTGCAATTGAGAAATGAATGCTGAGTTTAATAGACATTTAAATTGCACCCCTTCTAAATAGCATCGTGGATTCTGAGCCTGTAAGCAGATAGCTGCAATTGCTATAATCTGTTCTTACCGGCCTTTAATACGCGTTTAAATTATAAATACCATGGAAGGATTTGGAAGGTACAAAATTTCAAATACAATTAAGTCAATTGCCAAAATTTCTACTTGTTACTTGCCCATCTAATGCAAAAACCCATGAAGAACATATTTTGTCAACTTATAATTTAATAAATTTGACTTGCAATCTGAAGTGTTTAAACAAAACTGTTTTTTTTTTTTTTCAGAGTAAGACATGAAAGTTTTCTGCTGCTCTGTTTCAAAACTCGTTCTCCACAAAGAAACCTTATCCAATCCTGTTTCACCCTTTAAAACTGCCTACACACTAAGATCAATGGACAAATCTAATACTTTGCAACAAAGAGCATCTATCCCTTTCAGGTTGAATAGAGGGATTATTCAGACACTAGTGAGGTATGAATAAAATTATAATGCTGCCATTTACTTGGCAAAAAAGGATGTCTCCTGTTGCAGCACCCCTCAATGGCCTGCTTCTTTAGGTTAAATTTTTTGACCCTCGATATATCCCCAGACACCTATGTTCCTGCACTATTTGGGTCTTCTACCTCTTGTGAAGTAAACATTGAGAAAATCTAAGTAAACAGTTTGTTTTAGTTGAAGATAGAGAGACTCCATTTAATTGAGTTTTGATGATAGATGTGCTCCAAATGGTGAAAACAACTTTGACATGGTAAAATAATATTGTCTTATGGCGTGTGTAACACTACATAAAGCATCTCAGCTTAGCGCTTTCTGAGTTTACAACATTTAAGTGAGAAAATGACAAAAGAAAGCCAAACTGTCAGAAACAGAGAAACCTTTAACAATCCGAAAATACAGACCATAATTCTCTTCTTTATTCATTTGATTTAAAGAAGGAGCTTTACAACAGACGGGAGGAATGAGAAATCAGCCGAACTTTGTCCTTACGAAACTTTATTTCTTGCAGTCTACAGTGAAGCTGAAAGAAATGCAAATAACACCTGGACAGTGGTTGTGGACTGGACTGTAGATAAAATAAGTACCTGAGTCAAAGAAGCATGCCCAGAAAACTGAGCTTTAACGAAGACAAGTCTTTGCCCTGTCCTTTGCATATATCTACTAGTTAAGAACTTCATTACACTTTCAGTAAAACCCTGTAGATAATTTAAAAAATCCAAACCCTCTGCTTGATTCCCCATAAATAATCATGTTTACTAGGGAACAGCTATTTCATTTGTTTGGTTTTCAAATCAGAGTTTCTCTGTGTAGCTCTGTCTGTTCTGGACTCACTTTGTAGTCCATGCCGGCATCAGACTCACAGAGATCCACTTGTCTCTGCCTTCCCTAGTGCTGGGATTACAGGTGTGTGCCACCACACCTAGCTAGAAAACAGCTATTTTCAAGTGCAAAATACAGATGCTGTTAAAATCTAAGATTACCATTTGAATATTTTGCTTTTGCAATGAGGATCATTCATATACCTAATGCTGGTAACTGTCATATTTGATATAGTCTTCTTAAACATCAGTCATGTATTTTAATATATTCGTTCTATGTTTTTATGTGCATGTGGTATGCAGGATGTACATTGTGTGTGCGTGTGTTTACGCACGCACATTTTCATGGGTACATCTGTGTGCCAAAGGTTGATATTTTAATTAAATTTTGGAGATATCGTCTAACATTAAATATGGAACTCATCAATTTGGTTAGCAAACTCTGAGGACCCTCCTGTCTTTTCATTCCCATTGTTGAGATTATAGGTACATAGCTCTATGCCTGGATTTATAATGCAAGTGCTGGGAATTTAAACCTAGGTCCTCACACTTGCACTGCAGGGACTTTACCACTGGGCCCTGGCCCCTCATCCTGTGCATTTATAAGAAGGTGTTTGACACACAGAAGTGACTTAGTTTCACTTTAAAGAATGTATATAGGCAGTCTCATTTTTATTGCTTTTTATACATGCATTACTTTGGATCCATCTGAACACCATGGTACCTGTTAAAAATAGGACAACACTAACCTTTAGAACAAATACAAAATAATTTGCAGTTTCCAAATCAGGAAAGGATGATGTATAGTTTAAAAAGAAAATACCAAATGTTCTCAAAGGTATATATCACCAGTAATAAGTGAGGCTTGTCTGCAGCCCCAATATGATTTGAAAAATAAGCCAGTTACTGATCCAACATTCCCAAAAGATATTTTAAGTATTAATATATTATTTATTTTTTCTCATTTATATTTGACCTTCTCACTCACAAATGATTCTTGGCTTTTCATATTTAAATACTCTCAACTCTGCTGTTAACATTCTAGAACAGGCTCTTCATCACATGTATAGAAAAAACTAGTAAGGCCATGAAGTAAAGATTACATAATTAGCTACAAAGGTATTGCGTGTAAGTCAAACCTGAGTCATCTAGAATTACTAAAGTGAAAAAGCACTGACTTCTAGGAAGGATTTGGTGCAAATTGAACTCTGATGGTGGAAAAGCAAAGTGATAAAAACCACTTGGAACAAACAGATTGGAATTTTCTTGTAATATCAAATATGCACCAAACATATGTCTAGTAATCCTAGAATAAGTACAAATTGTGTCCATTAAAACATGGTTAAGAAAGAAAAAACTGAAAAAAACAATAAGTTAGTTTCAAGCTAAGCATAAAACTAGCATCATAACTCAAGTAAGCATTGTTTTACATTTTCAGAGCCCAGCAAGTAAAATAATAAATATCTCAGAGACCACATAAAAAACAATCCTCTAAAAATCTGAAAAACAACAAAGTAAAAAGTGCAGATATATGCACAGAGGCAAGAAAGGAAGAAAAAATTAAATCTCTAAGTAGATGACAAAGAAGTGGCCCATGCCTTTAATCCCAGCACTCAGGAGGCAGAGGCAGGCAGATCGCTCTGAATTCAAGGCCAGCCTGGTCTACAGAATCCAGGACAGCCAAGGCTACACAGAGAAACCCTATCTTTATAAACAAACAAACAAACAAAAACAACAATAACAAAAAGAATTGTCAAAAATTAAATAAAATATTGCTTAGGAAGACTATTGGATTAGTTTTTTGTTTTTTTTTTTAGCAATGCATAAGGTTTGTTTTTTAAATTAATTTATGTATTTTTAAATTTTAAAATTATGTTTCTTTCTTTTTTTTTTTATTAATTTATTCTTGTTACATCTCAATGTTTATCCCATCCCTTGTATCCTCCCATTCCTCCCCCCCCCCCATTTTCCCATTATTCCCCTCCCCTATGACTGTTCCTGAGGAGGATTACGTCCCCCTATATATTCTCATAGGGTATCAAGTCTCTTCTTGGCTACTTGCTGTCCTTCCTCTGAGTGCCACCAGGTCTCCCCCTCCAGGGGACATGGTCAAATGTGAGGCACCAGAGTACGTGAGAAAGTCGTATCACACTCTCCACTCAAGGATCCAGAGGGTCCTAGAAACCTACAAGTAGAACAATATGATAGGCAGATTTGGGCCCAGGGGTCCCGCTCAAACTAAGGCACCAGCCAAGGACAATACAGGAGGTAAACTTTAAACCCCTTCCCAGATCTAGCCAATGGTCAGAAATTATGTTTCTTTTTAAACATATACATTTATATTATTAAACATGAAATATAACTAACTGGAGTAAATTATCAAAAATGTTTCTTAATAATATTCATATTAAAGTGAATCCCATTTTTAAATGTAACCAATCAAAAGAGGATGAACATTTAGCTTCTTATATAGTTCTAGTAACAATAATGTACTTTAAAACAACATATGAAAAGTATGTCTTAGAATTGAAGTTGAACTTGTAGATGTTTATAAATAATTCTTACTTTTGAATCATTTATTATATATGTTTTTCATGAATAAAATGACACTTTTTGACTTTTAAAAAACAAAACAACAATCAAAAAAGTTTGAGTACTGTTCTTTCAAGAACCTTCTAGTTTATTCCACATAATTAGAAGCATTATGTGGCTACATTGATTTGCCATGCTTATGTCTCTGGCTTCCAAAGGCTTAAGTAGGAGTTCCTCATTTCATCATCTCAGGCTGCTCAATTGATTTTAGAATATTTTTCTTGTTTTGTTTTGTTCATTGTTTGTTTTGGAATAAAAACAAATATGACTACATTGTTCTCCCTTTTCTCCTTTCTCCCTCCAACCCCTTCTGATTAACCCCTCCAAACACACTGTCTCCCAAATTCATGGCTTCTGGTCTCTCTCTCCTTTTTTTTTTTTTTTTTTAACTTGTTGTCATAAGAAAGAAAGAAAGAAAGAAAGAAAGAAAGAAAGAAAGAAAGAAAAGACTGAATAGTTATTAACAAATGAGTAAGCAAACAATGACTGGCATAGCACAATATAAAAAGCAGATGACCCTACACCTTAATCTTGATAATTTAATGGTTTTGGCCTTATAATAAAAGAAGATTGTGTGCAGAATTGGGTTGAAAGTTTGAATTCTGACTTTCTCCAAGGCTAGCAATGCATTAGCATTCTGCATGATGATAGAGTGAGCCTCAGACCCAGGTCAGCCCCAAATTTGTGAAAACAGAAAAGCAACATTGTACAGTAAACTAGATTTCATTGCAGCAAGGTCCTTGAGTTTTTTTGGTAAGAATGACAGGCAGTTCATGAACTCTACATCCTTCTGCCTCAGACTTTCAGGGACTATTATGCTGGTATTCTATAACATATAGTATTGCTAACTAAGGTGTTCAATATCCTAGGTATATAAAGTGTATGTTGCCTGTGACATTTTACATTAACATTATAATCAGGAGATAGTCCCTTTGTAAGCCAAAGTGTTTCTGAATTAGCAGTAATAGGCATGTCTCAAGAAGAAAAAAAGTTAGATAAAAAGATTGAAAACAGTATATGTATATATATATATATATATATATATATATATATATATATATATATTCTAAAATATAAAATTCTAGAAGATACAGAACGAAGCTCTGGCAATGAAAGTCAGAATAGTGATTTCATTGAGAGGTTAACTTGAATGAGACACGAGGAAACTGTCTGGGGCAGTGGATATTTCCTACCTTGGATAAAGTGGTGGTTATAAGGGATACTTTAAATTATTGTAGTTGTATACTCAACATCAGAGATCTTCTTGTATTTAAATTATAAATCAATAAAAGAAAGAAAATGAAATACTGTTGATTCCATATTGATCTGAAGACACCATCTGTTTAAACAGGCAAACTTCTTGAAGAACAAGTGTTCATGGCATTATTGATTTCCTAAGTTTCCTCAGCTTTCAGTTCTGTCATTCAATACAGTAAAACCCCACCAAACAGCTCCCCTCATGCAGAATTTTTTTCTGTGCACTATTCACACTGGATCTTGTCCACTCCTTCTTTAGGTTTTAGCATAAATTCCTAAGCTCTTACTATCTAAAAGGCTGGGGATATTTATCTCTGCAGCTATGAAGTCACATATAGTAGCCTACTTTTTAGTATTAACTTTTAAATATTAATTTTTTTGCATGAAGCCATATGCTCTGGGCATAGATGTTTATTATTATTTTAACTATTGAATTCTTTTTTTTGCTTCTTGCTACAAACCTCTATTTCATGTGCCATCTTATTGAGCAAAACCAGGAAGTTTCATTTTATCCTTTGAATGACTAATTTTTCAATGTGTATGTTTTTGATAATGTACATAAATATATTTATTTATATTTCTATTCTTCTTTACAAAATGACTCAAAATATTATTCACAAAGAGTGGTCATATTCTTTTTTAATAGATCAATAATTTTTTGTCTTTATGTTTTATTTTTTTAATTACTTTTTTAATTAATTTATTCATATTGTATCTCGATTGTTAGCCCTTCCCCTGTTTCCTCCCATTCTTCCCTCCCTCCCACTTTCCCCCTTCTCCCCTCCCCTATGTCTGTGACTGAGGGAGACCTCCTCCCCCTATATATGCTCTTAGAATATCGAGTCTCTTCTTGGTAACTTGCTATCCTTCCTCTGAGTGCTGCCAGGCCTCCCCATCCAGGGGACGTGGTCAGAAAAAGGGCACCAGAGTTTGTGTGAGAGTGAGATCTCACTCTCCACTCAACGGTGGAGAATATCATGTTCGTCTGCTAGGTCTTGGTAGGGGTTCAAAGTTTAATGCCTTAGTTTGAGGAGGACTCCAGGACCCAGATCTGCCTGTCATAAAGTTCTTCTTGTAGGTTTCCAGGACCCTGTGGATCTTACTATTTCCCCATTCTTCCATGCTATTCTCACCTAAAGTCTCAATAGGATGTCCTCTCCTCTGACCCACTTTGTTGGTAAGTAAAGTTTTTCATGGTACCTATCCCTAGGACTAGTGTTTTGATATAAGTGAGTATATACCGTTTGTCTCTTTTTACTTCTGGGTGAACTCACTCATTATGATAATTTCTAGATCAATCCATTTGTCCAAAAATTTTGGGAATTCCTTGTTTTTAATAGCTGAATAGTATTTCATAGTGTAAATGTACCACAGTTTCTTAGTCTATTCTTCTACTGAGGGACACTTAGGCTGTTTCCATGTTCTGGCTACTATGTATAAAGCAGCTATGAACATGGTTGAGCATATGTCCCTGTTGTGTGGTAGGGCATTTTCTGGGTATATTCCAAGGAGTAGGATAGCTGGATCTTGAGGGAGCCCTACTCCCATTTTTCTGAGAAAGTGCCAGATAGCTTTTCAAAGTGGTTGTACTAGTTTGCATTCCCACCAGCAATGAAGGAGTGTTCCTCTCTCTCCACATCCTCGCCAACATCACAATTTTGAACATCTATGCTCCTAATACAAGGGCTCCCACATTTGTAAAAGAGTTATTAACAAAGCTTGCCCCACTCATCGATACCCACACACTATTGAATTCTTTTTTTTTATTTTTTTTATTAATTTATTCTTGTTACATCTCAATATTTATCCCATCCCTTGTATCCTCCCATTCTTCCCTCCCTCCCATTTTCCCATTATTCCCCTCCCCTATGACTGTTCCTGAGGGGGATTACCTCCCCCTGTATATGGTCCAAGAGTCTGGTAAATAATATTTGAAAAAGTTTGTCATATAAATGAGCAAGCAGGTAAATGAGAGCCATTCCCTGCTGCTCAGTGCCAGGTCTGTTGCTGATCCAATTTGTGCCTTTACTTTCCCTTGCACAATTCTAGTCTGAATCACTGATAATGCTTATTTTTGTAATAAATCCCTATCATTTCTTTGTCTTTAGACACATACAAGAGGAGTAGATAACAGCAGATAATCAAACTCAGGGCTGAAATCAATATATTAGAAACAAAGAGAAGAATACAACGAATCAAAGAAGCTGGCTCTTTGAGAAAATCAACAAGATAGACAAGTCCTTGGCCAAACTAACTAAAAGGTAGAAAGACAATAAAATTAACAAAATCAGAAATGAAAAGAGGAACAATCCAACAGACACTGAGGAAATCTAAAGAACCATTAGGTCTTATTATAAAAACCTGTACTCCACAAAAATGGAGAATCAAAAAGAAACAGGCAATTTCTTAGATAGATACCATTTTCCAAAGCTAAATCAAGACCAGATAAATTATTTAAATAATCCTATAACCCCAAGGAAATAAAAACAGTCATTAAATATCTCCCAACCAAAATGAGTCCAGGGCCAGATGGTTTTAGTGCATAATTTGACCAGACATCCAAAGAAGGGCATTTATTTTACTTTCTACCTCAATATTTCTTCTCCATGGGAAATATCTTGCTAAAATTTTTATTGGTTAAAATCAAGTTATTTTATCTCTTTACTAAAAGAGGAACCTTTTTGTTACTTTTTAAATAATATAAAAAGAAATAGCATCACTTAGGGATTAAATTCTTGTCTCCCATGTTAAATATCTTGCATATTAAAATATTTACTATTGTATTATTTTTCTATTTGTTGGTGTGTATTAATGTGGGTGATAAGGCCATGACACACATGTAGAAGTCAGAGGACAAAGTTATAGAGTCAGTTCTTTCTTTTTGTGTGCATGTGTGCACGTGTGTGTCCCTGAAGTCTTAGTCAAGGTTATCAGATCTACACACCAAGCTCAGACCCACTGAATCATCTGACTGGTCCCTAAATATATTTCCCTTACCCATTGCTACATAGCTTGAGTAGTGAATCTCACAAGGTTTTGACTTCACATGTTGTTCCATTCCTGTAAAACTTGCACTGAAGCACCTGCATTTTATCTTCCACAAATAGATGCCCTCATAGACCTTTTTCATTAAAAAAAAAGCTTTTGTCAGCTTGCTACTGTTTAAGAAATGGCAATTGTAGTTCCTTAGCTTTCAAAAAAGTACTCTACAGCACAGTAACACTGAGTTTGCAAATTATGGTGCACCTGGACCTTCCTGTGGAAGAAGGCACCTTTGCCCTTTTTCACCTTAGAATCATCAGAGAGTGGCCACTCTATTAGTGCCTCAAGTAAGCCCAATGAATTTTCTACTTGTTCCCTATACTTCCCCAGGTTTGGGCTCATAGTTTTCCCACAAAACTTCCTTGTTTACTAATGATTTTACGTTGTTTTTGTGTTAACAGTACATTTCTAGGCACATAAGAATACTCCTGCAATCCTAGCAGTTGGAAAGTAGAGGCAGAAGGCTCAAAGGTTCAAGGTCATTCCTGACTATGTAACCAGTTCAGGGTAAATCAGATTTTGTCTCAAAAACCATACATACACACATACAAACATACACACACACACGTGTATATATATATATATATATATATATATATATATATATATATATATAAAATATTTATTAAGAATACAGCAACAATGTATTACAATTTATAACTATTTCTTATAATTAATCTCTTTTCAAAAAACAAAAACAATTAATCTCTTTTATATAGAGAAAATCAAAGCTAGCAGACTGTACCATTGAAAAACATTGCTAAATATTCCTGGGGTTTCACAAACTCTAAAAACTTCTCTTTTAAACATCTATTCTAATTTAATCTTTTTATGTTCCATACTTTCTGCCCATTGTATAATGATTAATTGTCTTTTTGTATTTGTTCATTATTTCTTTAATAAACATATGGGTAAGAAACATCTATGAAGCCTGTGGTGTTCTTTATGTTATGGAACTTATTGAAAAATCCAAAGCGTTCCTACCATTGAGAAGCTCACAGTGCAATGGATAAAAGTATTTTGAAAATATAGATACAATTCAATATGGTTCAATGCTATAATCAAGGCAAGAATAAAATGCTATGGATCAGGGAGTTTGGAAGGATTAATTTGACATGATTCATAGGCAATGACTCATAGAACCATTGAGATTTGAGCAGGTACTTGAAAAAGGCATAGAACATTGACAGGCAAATAGGTGGTTGTAAAGATATTCCAGGCAGAAGAAACAGCCTTTGTAAATGCACAGGGTCATGAAAAAGGATTCTGGCAACTGATTCAACCTCCTTTTCTCCATAATCATCTCCTAACACTCTTTGCCCATGCATAGAGCACTGTTGAACTCTAGCTAACGACTTATTAACTCTGAGGGCTATAGACTCTAGTCATCTCTCTGATGCCTGTACTTTGGAGTCGAAGCTACGTAGAATAGTAAAACCTCTATAGTTCTTATTCCCAGTATGCTTCATCTCTACTTTTTGTTTTTCACTTTATATAACAACACATATTTCCTGTCCTTGTTGATGAATTTATGACCCTTATACTCACACTACCATATTTGGCAGTGCTTCTTCTTTCCTTTATCACTTGTTTTCATCAGTAAAGTATGGTAAATAAATAATTTTGAAAATCAGTGTGCATAGATTACATCACTAATAAAAAATATTGTTGCAAACACTTAACATTGTAAATCTTGGGATTGGATTTTGCCCTTTGCCATAGTTAGATACCTCCAGGGTGGCTCATGATGAAGAATCTTGATGCCATATAGTTGCTGCCCATTTTTTCTATCATAAAAAATGTTGCTGATATATAGGTAACTAGTTGATGGCTGGGTGAAAATAGATTTAAAATACATTTCAAACTTTGTTAGGATACTTCTTTAAATGTCACCCACTTAAGAAAGTATCAGTTTGGATAGAGGATACCATATTCCATTAAATTGTGCCTCATTTCACTTTAATAACTAGTGAACTTACTGATTTGTTTTTGACTCAATTTACTGTACTTATTTACTGTACTTCCAGCACAACATATTAGGCTCATAATCATGAGGATCTACATCTTACATAGCGAACAATTTACAGGCATATAAAAAGCTACACTGATATTTTTATATTCCATATGATTTAAAAATTGAGAGAAACTAGTAATTATTTAGTTAAATGAATCAAGAAAGTCCTTACCTCAAAATAACAGTATCTGAGTATTTATATTTAATTAAACATACATAATCATAAGATATATCCCTCCATCCCAACAGAAAGCAGTAGAAGGAAAGACATTGTGTAATGGCTTATGAAGAGTTAGGTACTAGAACATCTTTGCCTATAGAATGATTAACATTTTTCTGTACACTGACAAGACCACAGTGAAACTAACTATCTGTGTCCTGTAATGTTAGAGTAAAAAAATACATCTGTTATATAGTGAACATTTTGAATCAAGACTAAGGAAAGTATTTAAGGACTTCCCTTAGGTGAAAATATTTCTTTAATAGTGGGTATGATGATATGTATAAGAGAATAATGAGGTAAAAGAAGACAAAGAACTATTGTGCTAACATTTCTAGGAGAGACCTATGAAACAACAGGGAATGATGTCAATGAGAATGGAAAGCAAACAGGAAAAGAAGAAAGTATAAGAAGAAGGAAACGTCATTTTCTGGAAAATGGATGCAGTTTGAGATATCGGTACATAAAGCTATGCATATTTATATCCTTTCGTCCATCCAAATTATATATATTACTTGAAAGCAGAAACATATATGACAGAAAGCATATATATACATATATATATATATGTATATATATATATGATTTGAAAGCAGAAGAGGCAGTATAGGAAGGAAAGAGACTGGAGGTAGGAACTGCTAGAGGGGGAAAAAGGCAAAGGTATGGTGCAAAATGATCAAAGCATATAATACACTTGAAAAAAGTTTTAACGAAGCCCAACATATGTATTGCATTTATATGCAATAATATAGAGAACTATGATCTTGTACATGAAGGTAATGACTAGGTAATATTTTATTACAAGAAGGAACAAAACTAGAAAAATAGGATCAGACAGTAATTCCTTTGGAGAAGATGAGCTGAATTTAAGATATCAGTAACCATCATGATGAATGTTGAGCTGGCAGGGCTCACAGGAGATAGCTCATTTCAGTTCTTCTTGGCATCGTCTGGTACATGACCAAGACTTGGGATTGGGATTCTCTGATGGCTGGCATGTTAACATGTCTAGATGCTGTTGCTGGCTCCCACCTCAGATCATAGTTGTGGTTGTTGGCCAGAACGTCTTAATGTAAGTTCTCCTTGTGGTCCTGCTTTTTAATAAGCAGTGTTGGGTTCCCAGGACTGGAGAGAAACTCCATCTTTGGTATAAGTTAGATCTCAGGGTCTCAGGAAGTCTCCTTTGTCACATTTTGTTCAGTTTAGGAGACGGAGCACTAACCTTCAACTCCTGCAGAGCAGCATTCTGCCGGAGAAGCCTGAAAAACTGGAAATATTGCTGTGACCATTTTTGGAAAATACAATCTGCCACAGCCATCAAAACTGCCAAGAAATTTCAGCTGCAAAGAACACATCCCATCTTGGTTTAGCTAGGACTGCAATATAAAGAAAATGCCACAAAATTTTTTATTATACATTTAATGCTCCTATAATTTAAGAATTTATATATTTAGCCTCAAACTTTTAGGCCATTTTACTTTTGATTTTTTAGTGAAATAGAACAATTTGTAATGTACTGTTTAACAAAAGTTGCCTATATAGTGAAGAAAGTTTATCATTCAATTTTATTTCATCTGCAGTCAACAAAACCACATAAACCCTACTCTAACCACCTTCTTCATGGTTGATCTTATCCTGGCATGGAATCTGCTTAAATAATCTTCACACCTTTAAAAAATAATTTAACTTTTCTTTGACCATTTCAAATATACATATAATGAATTCTGATTATTTTCCCCCACAACCTCTCTTCTCTTCTTCCTATACCTATTGTCTCCTCTTTCTCTCTCTATGTGTTTTTTTCACAAGTTTATGTATTTTAAAATTTATTTTGAAACTGAGTTTAATCAGGGTCACCTGTGTGACTACTGGTTTTGAGATATTCACTGGAGTCTCATGAGACTACCAATCAATATCCATACATAATCCTCTAGATTTTATTAGTGTTTTTTCCATGAATTTGTCATCACAGTTTTCTCATTTTGCTACCTTTGGTGGTTGGGTTTTGTCAACTTGACATAACTTTGGAGAGGGAGCTTCAGTCAGAGAATTGCCTCTATCATATTTGTCTGTGGGCACTTCTATTGGGGTATATTTTTTATTGATTCTTGATGTGGGAGGGTGCAGACTACTGTGGATGTTACGACCTCTGGGCAGATGGTACTATGCTATATAAAAAAGCAAGCTCAGCAAGTCATGGGGAGCAAGTCACTAAGCAACATCCTTTCATGTTCTCTGCTTCAGTTCCTGCCTCCATGTTCCTGTCTAAATTCCTGCCCTGGCTTCTCTCCATGATGGACTGTAATTTGTTAGTTCTCAAACCCAGGAAAAATGACTGAGGTGATTATTTACTGTAACAAAGTGGTTCTGGCTACCAGGGTCTTCCAGCACCCCTCAGTCCCTACCTGTTACAAGTATGGCTGGCATACCCTGCCCTCTACCTCAAACTCCTCAACCCAGGGTTTCCCTGCCCTTCCCCAAGTCACTCTTTCCTGTAAGATTCAGCCCCTTGGTTACATGGCCTTCTGTCTACCCTTTAGCTTCTGATTCTCTTAGGCTGTACCTCTTTGTCAGTGGCTCCTCTTTTGCTCTTCGTTCCCTTCTCTCTTAATATGGGCAAGCTCAGTCTAGCCATGCTCACTCTGGACTCTCACAGAAGTCATTGCATCTGTTCCTTTTATCTACAATAAACTTTCTCCTCCACCACACATAGAAGCTGTCGTGTCCTTTCCTTTTTTTAAATTAACTTTTAAGCTGAAATAAGCTCTTTCTTTTTATCAAGTTAGTTTCTGTCATGGTGTTTATCCCAACAATAAAGAATGAAGTAGGAATTACTCATCTTAATTTCACTAACATTTTAACTCTATATAAAGATGTAAAAATGCTACCATATCTATCACCACAAACCTCTCATTTCCAGACTACAAGTTACTGTATATATATACTCCAAAATGGAGACACTTCTCTCATGTAATATTCAAACTTATTCTATCTTTCCCCTTACCAAAGCATGTTTTGATTTCCCCTTCATTCTGTTAATACAAAAGCTAAGATCAAAAATTCAAGTGACATCACATGCTGGTGAGGATGTGGAGAAAGAAGAACACTCCTTCATTGTTGGTGGGAATGCAAACTAGTACAACAACTTTGGAAATCTATCTGGTGTTATCTCAGAAAACTGGGAATAGGGCTTCCTTAAGATCCAGCTATTTCACTCCTTGGAATATACTCAGAAGATGCTCCAGCACACAACAAGGACATATGCTCAACCATGTTCATAGCAGCCTTATTCATAATAGCCAGAACATGGAAACAGCCTAAGTGTCCCTCAGTAGAAGAGTGGATAAAGAAACTGTGGTACATATACACTATGGAATACTACTCAGCTATTACAAACAAGGAATTCCCAAAATTTGTGGATCAATGAGTTGAACTACAAATGATCATAATGAGTGAGTTAATCCAGAAGCAGAAAGACTCAAATGGTATATACTCACTTATAATTGGGCACTAGCCAAAACGCATGTCCCATGAAGGTCTTCACCTACCTGGAAGGTGGGATAGATGTGAGGACATCCTTTTGGGACTCTAGGTGAGAGAAGTATGGGAGAATGGGGAAATAGAAGGATCCAGAGGGTCCTAGAAACCTACAAGAAGAACATCATGATGGGTGGATCTAGGCACAGGGGTCCTGCTCAAACTATGGCACCAACCAAGGACAATACGTGCAGTAAACTTTGAACCCCTTCCCAGATCTAGCCAATGGACAGGACATTCTTCACAGTTGAGTGGAGAGTGGGGACTGACTTTCACATGAACTGTGGTGTACCATATTTGACCATGTCCTCTTGATGGAGTGGCCCAGTGGCATTCAGGGGAAGGATAGCAGGCTACCAAGAAGAGACTTGATACCCTATGATCATATACAGGGGTAGGAGGTCCCCCTCAGTCACAGTCATAGGGGTTAGGAGTAGAGGAAAAGCAGGAGGGAGGGAGGAATGGGAGAATACAAGGGATGGCATAACAATTGAGATGTAATATGAATAAATTAATAATAAAAAAACCCCAAAAGCTGGAACCTTTTACCTCCCTATACAACTTTCACCCTCTGTTTCTTACCATGAACCTTTGATTTTATTTCTAAACATACTTCATATATTAGTAATTGTTTGCCTTGGTTTATCATATTTCCTTCCATTTTAATTAATTTTATTTTATTTATTTTTATTATTTTTTCCCAATACTTTGACCTTTATTTTTTATTTTTATTTTTTGCATTTTATTTTTTATTTTTATTTTTTATTAATTTATTCTTGTTACATCTCAATGTTTATCCCATCCCTTGTATCCTCCCATTCCTGCCCCCCCCCCATTTTCCCATTATTCCCCTCCCCTATGACTGTTCCTGAGGGGGATTACCTCCCCCTATATATTCTCATAGGGTATCAAGTCTCTTCTTGGCTACCTGCTGTCCTTCCTCTGAGTGCCACCAGGTCTCCCCCTCCAGGGGACATGGTCAAATGTGAGGCACCAGAGTACATGAGAAAGTCATATCACACTCTCCACTCAACTGTGGAGAATATTCTGACCATTGGCTAGATCTGGGAAGGGGTTTAAAGTTTACCTCCTGTATTGTCCTTGGCTGGTGCCTTAGTTTGAGCGGGACCCCTGGGCCCAAATCTGCCTATCATATTGTTCTACTTGTAGGTTTCTAGGACCCTCTGTATCCTTTTATTTTGCTTTTCTCCCATGCGTCTCTCATTTAGAGTCCCAATAGGATGCCTTCCCCTCTGTCCCAGTTTCCTGGTAAGTGAAGGCTTTCGTAAGACATGCCCCTTGGGCTAGTATGCAGATATAAGTGAGTATATACCATTTGATTCTTTCTGCTTCTGGGTTAGACAGGAGACACTGTCAAGAGAACAAAGCAACAGCCTACAGACTGGGAAAAAATCTTCACCAACCCTACATCTGACAAAGGTCTAATATCCAAAATATATAAAGAACTCAAGAAATTAAACACCACCAAACCGAATAACCCAATTGAGAAATGGGGCTTGGAACTAAACAGAGAATTCTGAACAGAGGAGTATCAAATGGCTGGGAAACACTTAAAGAAATGCTCAACCTCCTTAGTCATCAGGGAAATGCAAATCAAAACAACTCTGAGATTCCATCTTACACCCATCAGAATGGCTAAGATCAAAAACTCAAGCGACACCACATGCTGGCGAGGATGTGGGGAGAGAGGAACACTCCTTCATTGCTGGTGGGAATGCAAACTAGTACAGCCAGTTTGGAAATCTATCTGGCGCTATCTCAGAAAAAATGGGAATAGGGCTTCCTCAAGACCCAGCTATTCCACTCCTTGGAATATACTCAGAAGATGCTCCAGCACACAACAAGAAACTTTGCTCAACCATGTTCATAGCAGCCTTATTCATAATAGCCAGAACATGGAAACAGCCTAAGGGCCCCTCAGTAGAAGAGTGGATAAAGAAACTGTGGTACATATACACTATGGAATACTACTCAGCTATTAAAAACAAGGAATTCCCGAAATTCGTGGATAAATGGATTGAGCTAGAAATGATCATAATGAGTGAGTTAACCCAGAAGCAGAAAGAATCATTTTAATTAATTTTAAATTAAGGTATAATTACTTGACTTCTTCCATCTCTTTGCTCCATCTACTCCCTTCTACCAACTAATGCCACACATGCTGTTCTCAAATTGATAGACACTTTTAAAAATTATTATTGCTGCACAGGCATACATATATGTACAACTACAAGTACAATCTTAGTCCATTTTGTTTGTTTGTGTACATATGGATCCAGAGATAATCACTTTGTATTGAATAACTAATCAGGAGTTCATCCCTCAGGGAGGCTAATTCTCATTCATTAGTGCCAGTAGTTCGTTTGTAAGAGTTGCTGGGGCCTTAGCCGACTTTTTATCTTCTGATTTAGCATGTCTATTGATGTTGTGATTATTCAGGTTTTATCTACCTAGTCCTTCTAGGACAGGCAGTCACATAGCAAATATCCTAGTGTTATGGATTAGAATCTCCCCACCCCCTCTTCCATGATGCTTCTTGAGCCATAAATTCATGCAAGATCTGTGGTGTAGATACAAACACTGGGGCTGGGATTCCCATGATGGGTTGACCTCTGCATTGTATCCAAATGTAGGCTTGAGTTAACCTCAAAATATAGAAACCTTCTCCAGTTGCCATTCTTTTAAAAAACTAATTGCAAAGTAAAATATAAGGCCTATCATTTCTAAAAAGGATTTTAATGTTGTGTGTTAATTTAGCTAGTCTAGTACTCTGGACCTTGTTCAAGAAGATTCATATTTACCTTTATCTAGTAAAAACAATTCTTTTGACATCTCAAATATACTTAAGAAAAACTTAATGAATGGAATAATTTGAGTTGAATGAGCACTATATGGCTTCCAGAGACATTGTGTAATTATCAAAGCATGTATCATATTCTAATCATTCTAAAGGGTCACTGACCTTATTTAAATGTAGAAACTATATCTCATTATTGTTTTTCTCTAGTGCTAAGTTCAATTTCTATCACAGTATACTTCAAATTTAAAAAATGAATAAATTCTCAAGTATCCTAAAAAGATTTTTTTTTTTTAATTTGGAGAGAGAGAGAAACAGAGAGAGAGGGGGGCGGGGAGGGAAGGTGCGTGTTTATGTTTATGTGGAGGGCTGGGGTTTACAACACTAAAGCTCTTTCTCAGAGCTCTCTCAGACCCAAGGGCACTCACAGAATCTGGAGCTCTATAATTTAGCTACATCAGATGTCAACAGCTCCTCCTCCTGCCTCCATCTTCCTAGCAATGGGATTATAGGTATGTACCATTGAGCCAGAGCACTCAGGCCCTTTGTTCACTTGGGAAGCACTTTACTGACTGAAGTATCTCCCCATCCCCTTATACTAAACTTTACACATTCTTTCCTATAGCTGTACTTTGTAAGTTCTCTTAAAAAGATTTATTAGTCTTTGTATTAATACCTATCACCACAAAAGTATTGTGTAATTCATGGCCACAAAAGCATGAACTTATTGCCCATGAATCTTTACTAGTGACTTGAGGTGCTACACTGATCTTGATTGATGTGCACACATGTAAGGTTTGGGACTTAGGCCCTGATGTGACTGCTTCTGGTTTAAAACTAACTAGGAAAAGTTGTTTTTATATACTTAAATCCTCATGCTGGTGAAACATTTTTTAGTATTTAATTGACCAATGCATGACACATGACTACATTAAAGCAACTCATCTTATTATTCCTTTCCAAGATGAAGTAATTTTTATTACAGTAAAATCTATGTAATATAAGTAAACAAATTGCTGACATATATGACAATATTATAGAGTCTCTGATGCACTACACTTAGTTGAAGGAGCTAGTCACAAAGCCTATTCACTTTACAGTCTATTTATGATACAATTTAAATTTATTATTTGATAATCTTATAAAAGTATATAAAGTATTTTGATAATATTCCTCCCTTATCCATTTAACCTCTCATCTTTTTCCTCTTCCATGTTGTTCTCTCATGCACTTTCACCCCCTCTATCTCTGTCTCTGTCTCTGTCTCTGTCTGTCTCTGTCTCTGTCTCTGTCTCTCTCTCTCTCTCTCTCTCTCTCTCTCTCTCTCTCTCTCTCTCTCTCTCTGTGTGTGTGTCTGTGTGTCTGTGTGGGTGTGGGTTTGCATGTGTGTATAGAGCCAGCCAGCCGAGACAGATGTCTACTGAGTTTAACAAGGATTGCTTGCATGAACATGAGTTGGAGATTATTTACTGGACTATGGGTAACTTAACAGTGACTGAACTTCTGTATAAAATCTCACTGTCCCTTAGCAGCTACTCACTACCAGTGGATATTCAGGAAGGGCTGAAGGCTTCCAAGCTCTTCCTCCATCACTGATAGAATCTTGTATGTATCTTTTGCAGGTAGCACAGGTGCTGTGACTAAATGAATAAAAAGACCATATCACTTCCAGGAGACTTTTTTTTTAAATTTTTTAATTTATTTAATTTATTCAGATTACATCTCAATTGTTATCCCATCCCTTGTATCACCCCCCATTCCTCCCTCCCTCCCACTTTCACCCTATTTCTCTCCCCTATGTCTGTGACTGAGGAGGACCTCCTCCCCCATTATATGGTCACAGTCTTTCATTGAGAGAAAGGATAAGCAGGCCACCAAGAACTGTTTTTATAGATTTCCTCCCATCTTTTATTTAGGACTGAACATTCAACAATCACTTATTCTACTACATTGACACTGCTTTACCTGTTGTCCATGGCAATTGAAGCCAGGAGATAGAACTTACCTCTAAGTTGTGTGGCATAGAATACAAACAAAGGAAGAAAATTAAGAGTTTCGGTCAGTTTAAACGCAACCTCTGTTGAACTGTTTGGTCAATGAATTAACCAAAATCTATTTTGATCACTGTAGTTATAAATGTTTTTAAGGATAATAGAGTTATTAGAGAAAAACAAATCGACCACCCCCACCTTTTTTTTTCTTTTTTAGCTATTTTCCATTCTGTTGGAACTTTAATATAGGAAGATGTATATAGACAAGAATTAAACGTATGCAAAGAAGTAATTTGTTACTGACGAAGTGCCTTTTAGTAGCAGTAAAAATCATTAAAGGATATCCTGAGGAAGAAAATACATAGGTGGGCTTTGAAGTATTGCTGGGATATTGAAGCACTATGAAGAAAATACTTTAGGTTGAGCAATCCTTACCCCTATCATGTCATTAGTTTATCGCATAAATTACTCACGATTTTTTTTTAAATCTGGAAATTTGCACACATCATTCGTAAATTGGTCTCAATCTGGTGATTGGTGCATTACAAGCAAGTAACAACAGTAAATAATTCCTAATCAAATCTCCCTTGCAGACATATGTAAACACATAAATACCTATAATAAATTAGAAGGGAACATGATGACTTTGATTTGATTGACAAAAATACCTGATGCTTTGTCTCCAGGGAGATATCATCAAGCATGCTGCAGATTATCCACTGCAAATTAGAATTGCTTGCATGACTTTGTTCTGAAGCTCAATTAACTTTGAGATTTATAAAATGCTTTAGGGACAAGAAATAAGATAATAAGAAAAGTTGTTAGTCTATCTGGATAGACTAACATAGGAAGAAATGAAAATAATCATTTAGAAAATTACTAATATATAAGACAAAATTTAGAACATCAACTATCATTAGCAAATATGTTTTAAAGTATGCTTCTTTTAGTTGTTTTCTTTAGCATGCTTTAGGCATTTATCTTTTAATGTCTTAATTAAGATAAAAATTTCAAAGTCCTACATGAATATACTTCTTAAGTAGAGAGGTATTTATTTCTGTAAAATAGGGAGAAAATAAATTAAGGTTTCTGTAAAAGAGTATTTAAATTTTATTTAGTCAGCACAGTGAACCATTTAAAACTAAAAATTCTGTTTTGTTTTCCTCTTCATTATTATTTTTAAGATTTTTATTTTTCTTCCATAAATATACTACAGTCTTATCAAAAAGATTGGAACTCAATTAACTAACAATATCATTATCACAAGGTAAAATCTTTCTTCTATTCAATAATCCCAATAACATTTTGTGTGAAACCCTGGTGTCCTTTCCTTTTTTTATAATGTGGGTTTAAATTACGTAGAGTTCAATGTTTATCTTTTTCTGTCTCTTTGGTACCTGAGGATAGTGTCAAAAGCACTAATTTAAATGGTGTGTGACTTTTTGGAATAGTCACTTCTGTTTATATATTAGAAGAGGAGGTAAGTGACCCAACAATAAAGTTCATTTGCGTTTTTACAAATGTTTCTCCTTAGGGAAAATCCGTGAAAACAAAGCCAATAAAATAGACAACCCCTGTAAGGAGTGATTTGTTTTTTGAACTTGAATACAAAATTTCCCTACTCCTCCATTGGTTTTACTCTACTGGGTTCATCTCAATTTGAGGAATAATGATCAATGTTCATTTATAAACATTTATAAGTAACGAACACAGAGGGACTGAAAGACTGTAGATAAAAGTGGGTTGTCTCTGGATTGCAGTTGTGTCTTAGTTTCAACTCCTCTCATGAATTTGTTAGATTCCCTAAAATCTAAGATTGTCTTCTAAAATATCTTCAGAATACCAAGTCCCAAATTGGATATTCTCCATAAATCCCTACCCTTAAGGCTCAAGGAACTCAGTGGAAGAGAAGGAAGAAAGATGGTAAGAACCAGTAGGGATGGAAGACACCAAGGAAACAAAGCCTAGACACGACAGAACTGATGCACATACATGTACCTGTGAATTCAGAGACTGTGGCAGCCTTCATAGAACCTACATATGTTTAAAACAGATGTTGGGGTCCTGTGGGGAGGAGTGTTGTCTTGGGTGGTTAAATAGATGGTGGATCTGAATGGAGATTGTGGAAGGGAAAGTGTAATCAAAATATATTGTATAAATTTTTTCAATAAAAATGTTAGTAAATAGTGCTCACAGTGTTGTTATAAAAACAAAATAAGTTAAGTAGTATATATGGAAAGAAATTTTTATTCATTTTTCCAATAATAAAAATTCAGATATATGAATGTAATACTAAATTATAGAAAAATATTGAAACTTCTAGGCATCCATTTCAAACTTGATTGTATACTATAGTCAACCTGTAGCCTTTGTGTTCATATTCACTTCAGTTTTTTCAATTGCTTTTGAACAAATATCCATCATTTATCATTTTCTTTATACCTATACTAATATTTATCTCCAAAAGTAAGACCTCATCAAAGAACTGTAAAGTCTCAAGTAGAAATAATTAAGAGGAATGAGGTTTTATAGAAAAACAATTTCATACATAAACTAAGACATTAGATAATCATTGATAAACAATAGAGTAGATAATATGATAGTATTATATGATAGCATTTTGAACCAAAATTAAAGCAATTTTGTTCTATAAAAGTTAGTCTTCATATTGCAAATGTATATATATGTAAATATAGATATGGATTTAACAACCCACGTTAAGCTCTATAATCAGAGTACATAATATTTATTAAAATAAATTTTATTCATTTTCCTCCTCTAGAATTGTTTTCTTGTGATGTTAAATGCACTGCACTTGTATTTTTCACAAAATTTAAAATGTTATATTTTGTCCAATAGTTTTATAAATATTATTAATTTATCCATATTACATCTCAATTGTTATCCCATCCTGTGTATCCTCCCATTTCTCCCTCCTGCCTGCTTTCACCCTATTCTTCCCCACCCCTATCATCGTGACTGAGTGGGACCTCCTCCCCTTGTATATGATCCTAGGGTATCAAGTCTCTTCTTAGTATCCTGCTATCCTCCTCTGAGTGTCGCTGGGCCTCCCTATCCAGGGGACATAATCAAATATGGGGCACCAGGGTTCATGTGAAAGTCAGAGCCCACTCTCCACTCAATTGTGTCCATTGGCTAGATCTGGGTAGGGGTCTGATGCTTACTACATGTATTATCCTTGGTTGATGCCATAGAGCAGAACCCCTGGGCCCAGGTCCGCCATTCATAGTATTCTTCTTGTAGGTTTCTAGGACTCTCTGGATTCTTCTATTTCCTCATTCTCCCGTACTTCTCTCACCTAGAGTCTCAATAGGATGTCCTCACATCTATCCCACTTTCCTGGTAAGTGAAGACTTTCATGGGACATGCCCCTTGGGCTAGTGTCTACTTATAAGTGAGTATATACCATTTGATTCTTTGTGCTTCTGGGTTAACTTACTCATTATGATCATTTCTAGTTCAATCCATGGGTCCACAAATTTCAGGTATTCCTTGTTTTTAATAGCTGAGTAGTACTCTAGCTTTCTTTATCCATTCTTCTAATGAGGGACACTTAGGCTGTTTCCATGTTCTGGCTATTATGAATAAGGCCTCTATGAACATGGTTGAGCATATGTCCTTGTTGTGTGCTGGTGCATCTTCTAGGTATATTCCAAGCAGTGAAATAGCCGGGTCTTCTGGAAGCCCTATTCTGAGTTTTCTGAGATAGCTCCAGATAGATTTCCAAAGTGGTTGTACTAGTCTGCATTCCCACCAGCAATGAAGGAGTGTTCTTCTTTCTCCACATCCTCAGCATCGTGTGGTATTGCTTTAAGTTTTGATCTTGGACATTCTGATGGGTATAAGATGGAATTTCAGAGTTGTTTTGATTTGCATTTTTCTGATGACTAAAGTCATTGAGCATTTCTTTAAGTGCTTCTCAGCCATTCGATATTCCTCTTTTGAGAATTCTCTGTTTAATTCTGAGCCCTATTTCTCAATTGTGTTATTTGATTTGGTGGTTTTTTATTTATTGAGTTCTTTATATACTTTGGATTTTAGGCTACCAACTTGGAAAAGATCTTAACCAACCCTACATCTGGGTATTTTTTCTTTTCTTTTTATTTTTTATTATGTTTCTTTTTTATTAATATATTATTAATTTATTCATCTTACATCTCAATTGTTATTCCATCCCTTGTATACTCCCATTTCCCCCTCCCTCCTGCTTTCCCCCTAGTCCCCTCCCCTGTGACTGTGACTGAGGGGGAGCTCCTCCCCCTGTATATGATCATAGAGTATAAAGTCTCTTCTTGGTAGCCTGCTATCCTTCCTCTGAGTGCCACTGGGCCTCCCCGTCAAGGGGACATGGTCAAATATGGAGCACCAGAGGTTTTGTAAAAGATAGTCCCTGCTCTCCACACAACTGTGGAGAATGTCCTGTCCATTGGCTAGATCTGGGAGGGGTTCGATGTTTACTGCACGTATTGTCCTTGGTTGGTGTCATAGTTTGATCAGAACCCCTGGGTCTAGAAACCTATAAGATTTTTCTTTCTTAAGGTAAGAGCTATATAGGAGAATGGGGAAATAAAAGGATACAGAGGGTCATAGAAAGCTACAAAAAGAACATTGTGACAGGTGGATCTGGGCCCAGGGGGTTCTGCTCAAACTATTGCACTACCCTCTTCCCAGTCTGTCCCCCCCGCCACACCTGCCATCTCCTCCAGACTCATCATCCTTCCCCTCAGAAAAGATCAGGCATCCCAGCAACCAAACATGACATAACAAGCTGCAATAAGATCAGGCATGTACCATCATATCAAGGCTGGACAAGACAACCCAGTAAGGGGAAACGTATCTCTCAAGTAGGAATTAGAGTCAGTGATAGCCCTGTATCCACTGTTAAGATTCCCCAAAATCATCAAGTTACTCAGTCATGACATATACACAGAGGACCTAGGCCGTAGCCCTACAGGCTCCCTGATCTCTGCAAGGACTTACAAGTCCAGATCAGTTGATTCTGTGGGTTGTGTTCTCATGGTGTCCATGATCCCTATATTTTCTCGAATCCTCTCTCTTCCTCCCCTAGCTCTAGCTAATGTTTGGCTGTGATACTCTGCCTCTGCTACCATCAGTTGTTTGATAAAATATCTTTGGTCTCTTTGATGATGATTGTACAAGGCTCCAGTCCAAGAACACTCTGAAGGCAGAACAAATTGTATGTTGAAGGCTTGTGGGTGTATTCATTCTCCAATCCTTCCACTTGATGCATTTCCTGGTTACGGAAGATGGCTGGTTCAGGCTTGATGTTCCCTATTACTAGGAGTCTTTGCATTAGGTTTGAACCTTGCCCCTGAAATGGTTCATCCCAATTCCAGTTATTTTTCTCAGTATTTTCTCCCTCCCCTGCCCCCAACTGTTCCCTCCTGTTCCCAAACCCACATGCCTTTAGTCCAATTATAAAATCCATTCTATTTCTTCTCTCCAGGGGGATCTTTGTGTACCCTCATAATATGTCCATGTTGCTTAGTCTCTTTGTGGACTGTAGCACAGTCTTTTTCCTAAAAGCCAATATCCACTTATAAGTAGGTACATACCATGCTTGTCTTTTTTTTTGGTCTCGGTTTACTCACTCAGGATGATTTTTTTCTAGTTCCTTCCATTTGACAGAAATTTTTGTGATGTCATTGTTTTTAATAGATGAGTAATACTATGTCTAATACCAATGCTCATCTAATCATTCTACAAAATAGAAACAGAAGTAACATTGACAAACTATTTTTATAATACCAGTTATTCTGATAGCCTAACTGTACAGAGTCACAACAAAGAAAGGGAATTTTAAACCAATTTTCCTCATGAACATTGACACAAAAATACTCAATAAAATACAACTCAATTCTAACAACACATTAAAAAAAAATCATCCACCATGATCATGTAAGCTTCATGCCAGAAATACAGGGGTCGTTCAACATATGAAAGTCTGTCAATGCAATCCACCATATAAACAAATTGAAAGGGAAAAAAAGCATTTTATCATCCCATTAGATGCTGAAAAAGCCTTTGATGAAACCCAACACCCCTTCAAGATAAAAGTTTTAGAGGGTTTAAGGATACAAGGGACATACATATACATAATAAAGTAATTTACAAGCCTATAGACAGCATCAAATTAAATAGAGAAAAACTGAAAGCAATTCCACTAAAATCATAATGAAGACAAGGCTGTCCACTCTCTCCATAACTATTCAATATAGTACTTGAAGTCATAGGGAGCTCAATAAGACAACTAAAGGAGATCAATGGGATACAAATTGTAAAGGAATAAGTCAAAGTAGCTCTCTTTGCATATGATATGATAGTATACATAAGTAACCCCCAAAATTCTACTATGGAACTCCTATGATGATAATGTCTGATTTTTAATTCTTAATTCTATAAACAGTATCTCTCTCTCTCTCTCTCTCTCTCTCTCTCTCTCTCTCTCTCTCTCTCTCTCTCTCCCCGTGTGTGTGTGTGTGTGTGTGTGTGTGTGTGTGTGTGTGTGTGTGTGTGTGTGTGTGTGTTGGTTAATTTGATGAAACAATTCTCAATTTTCTTAATCTTTTCAAAGAACCAATCTCAGTTTTATTGAATCTTTGTACTTTTTCATTTCTATTTTATTTATTTTAGCCATTATTTTGATTTTCTTTTCCCATCTATTGTTTTAGGGTGTTGTTCGTTTTTGTTTTGCCAAGGCCTTTATGAAACATATTTAAGTACTGTAAACTTTTCTCTTAAGATTCATTGTGTCCTAATGATTTTGGTATATTGTATTTTCATAATCTTAGGAATTAAAATTTTGCCTTCCTATTTTTCTTCTTTTTTTTTTTTTTTTTTTTTTTTTTTTTTTTTTTTTTTTGCCAGTTCAGACATTAAATCTTTAATGCTGTAGTAACAAAACAGATATAAAGCTATGCCAATGGGACAAAGTTATAAAAGAGAGTAAAGTGTTTGTCAGAACTAAATCTATGATGCATGTCACATTCCATTCAAGTGAAAAATATTGTCAAGTCAGTAAATTTTTAAAAACAAATTACTCCGTTATTAAGTAATGTCAAGGGTCCCACTTTACACAGCTAAGCATAGATTCAGGTGGCTTTGTTTATAAATGTGACTAGTTAGATAAAAATTTGATATTAATGTTTGAAAACAACTTATAATCTTGGTAATAGAGAATACTTTTTAAATGTTATAATTCCTATTTTTCTTCTTGATTCAATTATAATTCTAGTGTATTGTTTAGTTTCCATGAGTATTTGAATTTCCCATAGGTTTGGTTGCTGTTGATACCCACCTTCATTTCACTGTGGTCATATAGAATGCAGGTAGTTATTTCATTTTTTTTTGTTTGTTTATACTTGCTTTGTATCCTAATATGTGGTCAGTTTTGGAGACTGTTCCATGATCTGCTGAGAACAATAATTGTCTGTTATGTTTGGGTGGAACATTTTGTAGAGGTCATTTCTGTCCCTTTAATTTATTACATTTTTATTTTGGTCTCTGTCTATATGACTTACTGGTCATACTGGGGTACTGATGTCACTTACTATCACTGTGTTGTGGTTAATCAATGGGTTTATATCTAATCATATTAAAGAAATTGAGTGCCTTTGCATTTGGTACATACATGTCTAGAATTACAGACCCAAAGAAGCTAAGTAACAAAGAGGGCCCAAAAGAGGAAGTAGAGAGGGAACTAGACAGGAGAGAGTGTGGGGAGAGAAACAAGGGGACGGATCAGATGTGGGGAGAGTGGCGAGTAGAGGTTGTGAGACTAGATAGAAACAGAAAACCCAAAGGTGGGGGCATCATAGAGACAAGCTGGAGATGTGCAACAAGGTGAGCTAAAGGGGAGCATATGGGAATGTCACTGTCTGAGCCTCCCAATACCAGGAGACATGGAGACTGAGGAGGTCACCATGTAGCCAGGCAGGACCTATAGTGGTGGGTGGTAAATTCAATCCTCCTATAAAACCCGTGAAACAAAATGTAACCTACCTACAAGATATAAAGAGATAAAGATAGAGTAGAGACTAAGGGAATGACCAACCAATGCCTGGCCCAACCTGAGCCCCACTCCATGGGAGAGAAACAGACCCTGACAAGATTCTCTGCTATGTTTACAGATAAGAGCCTAACTTCACTGTTTTCTGAGAGGCCCTACCCAGCTACTGATTGCATAAGATGCTGAGACTCACAGCCAAGAATTAGGCAGAGCTTCGGGAGTCCTGTGGAGGACCGGGAGGGAAGGATAGAAAGACCCAAGGGGGACAAGAATGCTGCAAGAAGACCAACAGAGTCAATTAACCTAGATCCATGGGGGCTTACAGAGACGGAAGTACCAACCAAAAAGCATGCATGGACTGGAACTAGACCCCCTACACACATGTAACCAATGGTCCATTTGATCTTCATGTGGGTCCCCTAGTAAGTTGAGTGGGTACTGTCTATGACATGGACTCTGTTGCTTGCTTTTGATTGCTTTGCCTTAACTGGGCTGCCTTACCTGGCCTCTGTGGATGAGGAGGAGCTCATTCCTGATGCAACTTGATGTGCTGGGGTGGGTTTGTGGGGAGGCTGCCCCTTTCTGAGGACAAGGGGAAGAGGGCATGGGGAAGAGGATGGGAGGAAAGGACTGAAAGGAAAGGAGGGAGTGGGCTATGACTGGGATGTAAAGTGAATAAATACTTTTAAAGTTAAACTCTTGTGAGTGCTCAAAAAATAGTTAAAACTTTTCAAAACATACTTAATTGTAATGTCCAATGTATATCATGATGGTGGGCACATGGCTATCCAGGATATTGCTATTCTTACTTTCACCTAACACTATGTTTTATTATTAAAAGATACTTTTCTTACATTCCAAAAGAAAAGAAAAATGTAGAAAAATTTCTTGCAATTTGATCAAAATCTAGTGAAATAGTTATTCTTGAGGTGTCATCATTAAAGGTTTCCACAATTATGGTAAACAAATTGATGTATTTATATTGTTTTATTCAAGATTTATCATCTACAATTATGAAACAAGAAATGTGATTAATAAATTGTCAGCTCTTTTTTTCTTGTTACACTTTAAAATGCTTTAGCATATTTTAGCATATCATTTTTAGAGCAGCAAATATCTCTAATGTATAACATTAATAAACTGTGATAGACTTCATTATAAATACTGCATCTGTTGACAACAAAAGTTACACACAAAGACAGCCATGCAGCAGTTCAGAAATTCCATGGTAGTTAAAACAGAGGCTTCAGCATCATCAGGAATGTGCTTCTAGTTGAACCTCTAGCAATGTTTTCACAGATCAATTATTTGCTGCAATTAAGAGATCAAAACTATGTATGTGGCATTGTGAAACACTAGAAGGCAAATATTTGCTTGTATTTCGTCTAAGGGAGAAGACTCCAGGGATGAACAAAAGCTATGACCAGCTTTTCATGTAGTCATAATCAAGCATTATCACAAAACACAACTCAAAAAATAATTGCAGTCAAATAAAATGTTTAGATAAAGCACAAAATAAAATTAATGATCGAACTATTTCTCTTAAAATGTCAATTTAATATTTGAGTTAAATTCATAATTTAAATATACATATTTAAGTATTAAACTGTGTGATAATTCAAATATATTGTTTTCTGTTATTGTTTCTAACAGGAAATTCTAAGGTAAAAAGTTAGCTTTATGAATTTCATTCATGTAAAATCATTGTGTATACACTCTGTGTTACTACAACCAGATCAACAAGTAGGTCTTACTCTTACTATCAAGCTTTGTGAGAAATATGATAAAATATTTTATTTTTCTTTTCTACATAAGAGAGAATAAAAAGACAATTTATCTTTTTTTTTTCAGTTGAATAAGCATAACCATAATCAGCCTATCTGGTTCCAGTTTGGTTTTTGTTGCTGTGATAAAACACTTTCCAAAAGCCACTTGAGGAAGGGTTTATCAGGGGAGGAACTCAAGGCTAAAGCCTGGAGGCAGAAACTGAAGCAAAGACCGCACAGAAACACAGTCAACAGGCATGAGTCTCATGCTAGCTTTGCCAGCTTTCTTATACATGCCAGGATCACCTGTCTAGGAATGACCTTGCCCATGGTTAGCTGGGCACTCTTATATCAATTAGTTATAAAAAAAACGCCCCAGAAGGATGTCCACAGGCCAGTCTGATTGGAGCAATTCCTTAATTGTGATTTTTCTCTTTCTAAGTATGTCAAGCTACCAAAAAGTAGCCACGGCAGTATCACAATAACATTTTTTTTAATCTAGGAGATACTTGATTCTAATATTCTCTGTATTTTAATTTGTGCCTACCAAATTCCAAATTATATTATGAGCCAACAGTTTGCTGGTCTTAGAGGATTTTTAACAGAATTGTAAGTTAAGAATGCACAGGCAGCAGATAACTAGAAAGAGATGAGTTTGATGTACCCTCTAATCTTGTTAAAAACATGCTTCCACACACCTTTAGCATTCCATGTTTTTCAATAACCATACACTTCTTACTGGCTTGCTTTCTAAAAGGCCTAAAATTCTCACCACACAATCATTATTTTCATTTGAGCTTTTTAACCTCTTTATAAAAAGCAACTATAATTTAAAGAAATATAGTGATTTAATACTATTAAAGAACAAGTCTTCTTACATTTTCAAATGTGAGCAAATCAGTAAACTTTGAACTTCGGCATGAGGCATTTCGCTGGTAGATGACGGACATAAAGGTCTTGTTGTTGTCTCTACAAGTATCAAGTATTAATAGTAGGGATGTTGTCAGCAGTGGAATCTTACTGTGGAGGAATCAGAAAAGGACAAAATCCATAAATTCATCCACACTTACACAGTCAGCCTCTGTGAGTCTCTTTTTGTCATTGATTTCATGTTTTGCACCTTTAAACATAGTTTTAAAATGATACCACAAACAAGGAAAACACAATGTTTTCTTTGAAACATTTATCTTTAATATCCAAAACTCATCATGGCAGCATCACTCGTGATCACCATTTGCATTTCTACTGGTCTATTGTGGTGTTAAGTGATAGGTTTATGTCGTTTAATGATCATTTTCATGTAATGCACTGGTTCTGAATTTCCCTCATGTTGCAACTCTTTAATACAATTCCTCATGTTGTGGTGACCCTCCACCATAAAATTATTTTTGTTTCTACTTCAAACACTGTAATTTTGCTAGTTGTTAATCACAATGTAGACTGTGGAGGAATGTCTTGAGTGGATGTAACACTTGTCAATAAAACACTGTTTAATCAATCAGCTGGGCTGAAAAACAGGAAGTAGAAGGTGGGACTTCCTGGAGAGGGGGGCAGTGCTGGAGAGTTGAGAGTTGACTAAGGAGAGAGGACAGGGACAGTGGATGGAGAGTTGGAGGAGAGAAGCCTTAGAGGATCAGATTGGCAAGTGCTTGGGATATATGTAGGTTAAAAGGATCAGAGTTTAAAAGTAGCAGTTTAGATTCTACCCAGTATAGTGCTTTCAGCTTTGAATTATGTTTCAGTCCTAGGTGGAACAGATTCATTTTATTGTAACAAATTGGTGCCCAACATATTTAGTGTATCCACACCGTTAAATTAGGATATTTTGTTGTAGTTTGGTGGGGAGGGGTAATAGTACCTTAAGAGATAACTCAAAAAATAAAATAGAGACTGCTCTGGTTCCTCTCCAAGTCGCTATGTAAGACGGCTCCTGGACCTTTTTGGCTTTTTTGGGGGGCAGGGGGCTTTTGTTGTTCAGGGAGAAAGGCAAAAAACTGAGAGATGCCAGGCTAAGTTACCAACAATGAGAAAGGAAGAAGGTACTAAACTTTTTTCCGTAGAGTTGATAGTGACTGAAATTCAGAACTTATTAGCTACTGGTGTTTGCCAGCTCTCTCTGGAAAGGGTCCACCTATGTGAATTAGCAATAACTAAATTCAAAAGAATGGTGGACAGGGCTTCATTTACTGAAGCCTAAATTGGTGCTACTAACCCAAGACTTATAATTTTTTTGTTAACTCTTGAACATTACTTGAGATTTCTGGAGATTTTGACTGGAATTGAGATGAAATATTTGTGCATGGTGGTGGTGGCACACACCCTTAATCTTAACACAATAGAAAAACAGAGAGGTGGATCTCTGTGAGTACTAGACTAGCCTGGTCCTCATAGGGTGTGATGCCCCTTGCTGATAAGTTACTTGTAAAAACAGCCTAGGATTTAAACTGACAAATTTTTCTTTCATAGACATGCAGACTGTGTGCCTCCTATGTCAAAAAGCCTTTTCATGCTGAGTTGAGGTGTCGCTGCTATGGCAGCCAGCTTGTCCCTCTAAATGTGAGCTACTTTCATGGGGGACAGGTGGCAGTCACACCAGATGCATAAAGACACGGAGGACTTACAGGTGACAAAGTACACATCAGCTTAGTAGGTCCCCAAAACTCAAAGGCTCCAATTCATATACTTAAGAGGGTAACTATAATGCCTTTTCTTTTGCTCGGGGCAACAGGCTTGTCTCTAAAACAGGATACATTGTCTCAGGAGCCAGGTAACAGCCTAGCCTCCACATCAGGCACCATGGAGCCTAGCGAAGGACATTTAACTTAAAAGGTGGAAGTGTCCACCCCCTATGGAAAGAAGAGGTGAAACAAAACCACCCACAACAAATGTAAAAACCTATGTACAAGATGCTTAGCTATGCATAAACTCTAAAATGGGAGTTTATAAAAGTGTGAAAACCCAGGAACAAGATGCCTAGGGTATGGATAAACTCTAAAATGGGAGTTTATATGAAGTTTAAAAGGTGGAAGTGTCCTTCCCCAATGGAGAGAAGTGATGAGACAAAAACATCTTCAGTAAATGTAAAAACTTAGGTACAAGATGCCTAGAGTATACATAAGTTTATTTAAGGCTTAAAGTCTCTTCCTTTGTGCAGGGCAACTGGCTTTTCTCTAAAATGGTAAACATTTTCTCAGGACACAGGTAGAGGCCTGGCCTATACATTAGGTGCCATAGAGCCGCGAAAAGGACATTTAGAACTACACAATCTTGTTTTGATTTCAATTAAATAATGATTGTATGTTCTTTGATAATGGTAATATTATACTTCCTCTTTGAAAGAGGTCAAAATAAAACAGACCTGGATGAGAGGCTGTTAACTTAAGTCAGTCTATACATGCATGAATTCAAACTACAGGACCAGCCTCAATTGTTTTGTGCATTCTGCATAACTCATGCATTATAGTTTTAGAACTGGACAATGCTTGTGAGAAATTATATATTTTCAGAACAAAAGTACCAGACACTGATGCTGGATCAGACCCAATAGGATTCATCCTCCAGCATGCTGAGATGCTGACATTCTTCATTCTTCATTTTCCATCCACAAGGGATTCAGTTGCTGTTCATCATCAGAACAAAACAGCTTCCACGACAGCTTCAAAGAAAGCTCCTGATTCCAGTTGGTCCAGCATTTCAGACTGTCCCACACAGGGTTTTTATTAAGCCTAAATTTCTCAATACTTAGAGACTGGACAACAAATGTTAGCTCTAGCTTGTTTAACCATTTTCCCAGGTTTTATCTGGGCTCCATACATAGGTATCTGTCCCAAATCAGACAGAAGATGCTTTAAGAGAACAATGTCCTATTTCCCTTGAAGGGGGTTAGGTAAGGTTTTGGGCTATGGATGCTTATTTTCTTTGGGAATTGGTTATGTTATTATTGGTCTTATTCAGAGAGAGAAAGAGGTTGGACTCATGGATTTTTCTCTGAGAATATAGAAATATATAGAGATGATAGGACAAAAGGTAGATTATTGAATTTACTCTTCAACTTAAAGCCTTAATTGTTACCCACAAGGCTATTTTTAATTCATTGGTATAGAATATGGAAGTGAAATAAGTTAATTTTTAATTCATTGTACTATTTGATTTTATCACAAGAATATACATCCTAGGTGCAATAGATAGATAAGGTAAAATATCTAGATATGGTCTTCCAAAACCTCAGAGACCTACAGAATATGGCATTGAAGGATTTTTTTTTTTTTATTGTTTTTGAGGATTCTTTGAAAATGAGACAGGTTGACTCCTGGCAACACGCAGCCTGCCTCAAAGAAGGTAATGAGCATCGAGGATCCTCCTTATGGAGATGGCTTCAAATGTGGCAAACTAGCCACTGGACAAAAATGTCCTTGTTTTTTGCCACAGACAGACTTCTGTCTGAAATGCGCAAGCTTGGATGCAGGTGGAGTTGATGGACAAACTCTGACTGGGTAGGCAAGTCCTCAATGGTCCCTGTTTCACAAGTGTATCTGTCAGATATACTGGACCAGAGGCTGAAGATGATGCTCCGATGTATTAGAGAGTTTTGAGTGACTTTTTAGGCAGTAAAGTGTCCCTATCATTTTTTCATTTTGGAAGCTGTTAACCTACGCTTCCTGTTCACTCACGTAATTAATTTTATTACTTCTCAAGTCTTTGAATGGGTTGAAGACAGCAAAACATTATGAGTATAGCATGAATATAATGAAGGTTTTGTGGTTTTTGTGTGCATATATTATATATTGTTGTGATAATATAAATGTATAGGTAAAAAGGTTTTTTTTTTATTATTAGACTAACAAGGGATATTGTGGAGGAATGTCTTCAGTGGATGTAACAACTGCCAATAAAGCACTGTTTAGGCTATCAGCTGGTCAGAAGGACAGGAAGTAGAAGGTGACTCCTCCTGGAGAGGGGGAGGAGCCAAGAGTTGACAGTTGACAGGGGAGGAGGGGGGACAGTTGACAAAGAGTTGGAGCAGAGAAGTCACAAAGGATCAAATTGGCAAGTGCTTGTGATATATATATATAGGTTATGAGGATGAGTAGTTTATTTTAGTTTTTTGTTTAAAAAGTAGCAGTTTAGTTTCTGCACAGTATAGTGCTTGCAGGTTTGAATTATGTTTCAGTCTCTTGTTTCAGTTAATGGCTTCCTAGACTGAACAGATACATTTTATTGTAACAGCAAACATTTTTTGTTTTGATGGTCAATCCCTTTGAAAGTTGTATTCATTCCATCAATTATGAAAGACAACTACCTTTTCAAATCAGTGACTTGACAACACATTGCATCTTGTATCTTCTATTTAATCTTTGTTGCTGACAGAAATATAATCAGCATGAATTATTTCATGTGATATAGAAATGGCATGGACAAGACCATCATCAATGAAGAAATTGGAGTCTATAAACGAATTGTTCCTGCTTCCTTCTCTGAGTGAAAAATGTGCCGCATTCTACATGATAACCATAGATTCCTAGAAAGGTGATTAGAATGTACTGGTTACTTTTATATTTTATTCAAATTAATTTTCTGCCTCTCCTTACTTCTCAGACACTATAACTAATATCTGAGGTTATTTTCCAATGTGAATGATTATATTTATATTGTCTCTGAATTTGTGAATATTTTTAATGTTCTTTTAAAGACTCTTGGGATAAGTTTTATGGTGACAAAGGATATTTAGAAAGCAGATCTTCAGAATAAACACCTAAAAATTATCACTCATGAGTCAGTAATAAGTACCTAATTGATACCAGCAAGAATATGTGATCGTTGTAAGACACAGTTGCACCACAATTATGTAAAATCTAATTGATGGTGGGTCTTGATAGATAATGTGGAGGATTCCTAATACCAGCTCATATACTGGTGGCACATTTGGTGGGAAGGAGATGTTGGAGTTAGCTGGATTTTAGGAATGGCTTCAAATATCTGCAATGATAAAATCAAAGACACAGATGAGAAAACTATCAAACTCAAATTACATATGGTAAAAGGGATCCATTGTTGTTAAAGGGTTCCTATCCCTTTACAGTCCTAGTCCAATCCTTCCGTCGTCTTTCCATTTCCTTTCCTTTTCATTGATTTTGGCATGGAATCCAAGGTTCTATACATGATTGGCAAGGGCTCTACAATGAGCTACCTATCTAGGTCCTTTGTAGGTCAGTCTAATCAAATTGGACAGTCAACTCTAGAAACCCAATAATCAATTCAAAATATTTGTCCCTAAAATGTTTCCAGATAAAAAGCCTCAGGAATTGTACAGTCATAAAGCTTAAAGAAAGAAGTTTTAAAGTTTCTCCATAAAGAAATAATGAATGTTTTAGTAGGTAAGTTAATTTGATTTATTATTACAGAATTTATTCATGCATATTAGTTACTTGTATCATTGATATGATAACATTTCTGCCCAAAGCAGCTAACAGAAGAGTGTTTTGCTTGTTTGTTTGTTTGTTTGTTTGTTTGGCATATAGTTAGGGAGGGACTGCACTTATGCATACACATGTCTGTGGTCCTTTGAATAGTTATATCTGCCACGGACTTTTGTGTTTGAATGTTTGGCCAATAGGGAGTGACATTATTGGAGGTATAACCATGGTAGGGTAGGTGTGGCCTTGTTGGTGCATGTGTGTCACTGTGAGTTACACTTTGAAGTCTCCTATTCTCAAGTTATGCTCAGTGTGCCACACAGTCTCCTTCTGCTGACTGCAGATCATGATGTAGAACTCTAGGCTTCTCCAGCACCATGCCTGCCTGCATGCTGCATGATAATCATGTACTAAACCGCTGAAAGTGTGAGCCAGCCTCAGTTAAAAGTTTTTCTTTATCATAGTTGCTGTGGTCATGGTGCCTGCAAAGGTCAGGAGAAGTCATTGGATTCTCTAGAGTAGAGTTACAGATAGTTATGTTCCTGGCCACGATGGCGACACTGTCTTATTTAGGAGCCACCGCATATGGAGAGGTATTACTCACTTGGCATTTGGATATTGCATGAAATTCTATCACAACTGGATGTAGTGTTGAATTCCTAATTAGTATATTCCCTTTTAAAATCCTTTCCTTATTTTTTTTCCAGTTACTTTATAAAGCATTGGGTTTCTATATGGCATTTTCATACTCTTTAAATTTCAATTTACTTCTTTAGTATTTTAAAATCTAAAATATAGATGTCTTTCACTTCCTTGGGCTGGCTTAATTGAAGATATTTTATTTAAATTACAGTCCTTTATGACTGAAATAACTTCTCTGTTTTCATATTTAGTACATTTGGAATTGACGTATATGAAGGATGTTAATTTTTTGTATAATAATTTTTGTAATTTCTAAAATGTTTATAAATTTTAAGAGATTTCTGGTGTAGTCTTTGGCATCTCTTATGCATTATATCAAATCCTTTGAACATGGGTATTCACTCACTTATTGTCTTTTATTTTCGTCTGTATTTTCTTCTTTTGTCTTTAATTATTTAACATTTTTAGTGTGTGTGTGTGTGTGTGTGTGTGTGTGTGTATGCATTATGACACATATGGGGAAGTCCGAGGGCTAATTATGGGATGGATTTCTCTTTTATCAGTTTTCCAGACTTGGCAGCAATCACTTTTACCTGCTGAGCCATCTCACTCATGTCTTATTTCTCTAAGACTTCAAATATTATATTAAACACACATCGGGAAAATACACAGACAATTCTTACTCCTGAGTTTAATAGGGATTTTTGAAAGTTTCCTCCACTTGTTTTGATGCTGCTGACAGACTTTGCCAACCCTATAATGTTGAGATATGTATTTTCCCCATTATTTGAGGGCCTTTATTGTTCAAATATATTGTATTTTATCAAAGGCCTTCTTTATACCTATTAACATAATTGTGTGATTTTTATTATTGAGAACTTTTATATCATATACTACAATCATGAATTTGTGTGTTTTATATTTAGTTATTTTTATATCTTTCACATATATAAAGGAATTAAGCACTGCACTACCAAATCAAATAATCTAATTTAAAAATGGGGCACAGAGCCAAAAGGAAAATTCACAACAGAGGAACATCTAATGGCCAAAAAACACCTAAAGAATGCTCAACATCACTAGTCATCAGGGAAATGCAAATCTAAATAACTCTGAAATTCCATCTTACACCTACCAGAATGGCTAAGATAAAAAACTCAAGTGACAGCACATGTTGGTGAGGATGTGGAAAAATGGGAACACTCCTCCATTGCTGGTGAGAGTGCAAACTTGTACAACCACTTTGGAAATCAATCTTGTGCTTTCTCAGAAAATCGAGGAAAGCGCTATCTCAAGACACAGCTAGCTATACCACTCCCGGGCGTATACCCAAAAGATGTTCCACTATACAAGGACATTTGTTCAACTATGTTCATAAAAGCTTTATTCATAATAGTCAGAATCTGGAAGCACCCGAGATGTCTCTCAGCTGAAGAATGGATAAGGAAATGGTGGTACATTTATACAATGGAATACTACTCAGCTACTAAACATAAGGAAATCTTGAAATTGGCAGGCAAATGGATGGAACTAGAAAAGATAATCCTGCATGAGGTATCCAGACAGAGAAAGACATGAATGGCGTGTACTCACTTATAAGTAGATATTAGCCCAACATTGATATCCTCTGATTTCTACATCTAGCCTGGGATCCAGACAGAAGCTATGATTCACTGATGGGCTCTGGGTGGAGTGCTAGGATTGGCATGGAAGAATGGGGGAATGGCAGGGCCCAGAGGGTTCAGGAGCCCCATAAGAAGCCCCATCATGGCTAGCAAATCTGGACTCAGGGGCACATACAGAAACTGTTGCACTAACCAAGGACAATGAATACAGTGAACCTAGATTCTCTGTACAAATATAGCCAATGGACAGCTCATTCTCTATACTTGGAGGGGGAATGGCCACTGCCTCTGACATGAATGCTAGTGGCCCCAATTTTATCACTTCCCCTTGCTGGGGAGACCTTGTGGACACAGAGAGGAAGGGGAAGCAGGGTATCTGGGTTAGACCTGATAGGCTACAATTATATTGTGGAGGAGGAAGTCCTCTTCTGTCAGAGGCCGAGGGGAGGAGACTAGGGCTGAAGAGGGAAGGAGGGAAGGTACAAGTGAAGGGGATATCAATAGGGTTGTAATTTGAATACATTATAGTAAACTAAAATTTAAAAAATAAATAGATATGTGGATTTCAGAAAATTTTCCTTCATCCGGTAATCATTTTACAAATATTGGCTACAAAGCAATCTCCCCCTTCTTATTGATTCACAGCAGCAGCGTTACTGTAGGTTGTTTCTAAATACATAAGTCTGACTGTGAGCTGTCTGTTCTGTTCTCTTGGCTTCTTATCTGTTTATAAGAACAAAACTATTTTTATTATCATATGAGTTTTATCAGTTTTATAAGTGTAACTTTTTCTTTTGCTCTTGCCAAAATTGTGTCCTTTTCTGCATTCACTTATTCCTCCCTTGAATATTATCTTGTAGTGTAAACTTTTAAACTAATACATTAAAGTAGTTCAATTAAATAATTAGCTTTCTGGTTGTTTTCATACATAATTGCATATTTAAAACTTTTATTATTTTATTTAGGCTCACATATATGAACACATATACCCTAGACATTGCCATAAGAATTATTTTAAATGGAAATATCCCGGAGAAATGTCTCAGAAAGCTACTTAGGAGAAAGATGTAACTACAACAGTTAACAGAACTATGTCTAGTAAGAGTTTTTAAAACTTCTTGACATGTGAAGTGCAGAGGTTTGGATATTGGGGAGAAATAATGAAAAAGAAGATTAACTAAAAAGTCAAAGTACTATGAAGGAACACTGAAAAGTCCTTACAGTTGGAGAGATGACTCTTAATGAGTTGTTGTAGAGCTAAAGGTGATGCGGGCTCACATCTGATGCAAGTGGAACTCACGTGCCACTGATTCTCTGAGGAGCTGCAGCTGCTATCACAAAGGCTTTGGGGACCTAAGGGAGTTTTTGTTCTTGGTGTCAGAGTTATCTCTGGCACTCAGTTAACACTCCATGAGCTTTTTATGCTCAGAGTTATGTTCTCTTTCCTTCTCACTACAGAAAGGCACTTAGGTCAAGGCTTAACATGGGCATTACTTGCCTTTTTCTTGTCCCCATTTCACTTCCTTTCTTGTTGAGTTCAACCCGATCCTTAGAGAAAATTTTGTTCCAGTTAGCTGGATTGCATCATTATTGATTACTCCAATTTTTGATAATGAATTCTCTCATTCACCTAAATTCACCTAAAGGCAACAATTTCAATAAGGCTTTATTAAAGTGTCCACTTGTTTTTGTCTTTGTAATAATTTAAACATGGAAAAATGTCCCATAGTATTGTGTTCAGCTTTCTCTTACTGAAATAAGACCATTGTACTACAGGTTTCACATTTGTCTCCATCCTTCCACTTGCTCCTGCCCCCGGGAAGAGGTGTTTGCATGTATCTAAATTCCTCGACTTGTGATGACTAGTCCTTGATGATTTGCAGAATGAGTAAATGGTGACAAATCATGCTCAGACGATTAGGTCTGCCTCTACTGCCATGCTGGGAGAGAAGCCAAGGCCTCAGAATGGCCAGGCAAGTATTACACTCAGCCACCTCCACAACCCCAGTGCTTTCCTTTGATTTAGTCAGATTACCATTGCATCATGCTTGTGACATATGAAACTTCATTCATTTGCCAGAAGAATCTGACTATTTTACTTCATAAATGGGAGAATCCTTCACTATTCCATGCTGTTCTCCCTTTTTTATAAAACTTTTACCAGCTTTTGCAGTACTGAGTTCTTGCTGGAATTCTATAACATCCAGAATATCTACTGAGTGATTTTTTTTATAAAATCCACCCACAGCTTGCTTATTTCACAGCTTTATAACCTGTCTACCTCAGTACTTCATCCATAAAGTTTCTGCCTTCTTTTTTTTTCATCTTAAATAATGAGCTATTGAGGAATAGACTTGTGTTTTTCCTGTTAACCAAACCAAACAGTAAATGTAAAATATGTGCCATTTAAATTTATTAGAAATGGAACTCTGGGAGTATTTTGAAAGTGCACATAGAATATTTTAGAATGAGAATCAAACAACTTTGGACTTTTTATTAATATATAATTTTATAATTTTCACAAAACAATGATCATTTGACCAGTATTGTCATAAACTATGTTATGAAGATCTATCAAAAGTAGACATTTGAAATTCCCAAACTCAGTCTTGCCTTGCTTCTGCAACTTTAATGTGACTGTGCTCGTGTGTTATAAGTATAGTAGAGGCCACACATCTTGCCATTCTTTTTGGAAATGTAAGAATGGATATGCAATGATTTCAGATATGTCAAATCTGTGTTAACTTACAAAACAACAATGGGTGGGTTACCAGAGATTTCCAAACCAGTGGAGAAATGGCAATGACATTTGACTGTTGTAAAGAGTAGAGCCAGAGACTGAATCACTAGAAATGCAAACTAAGAGAAAGCAGCACCACTGCAGACTTGGAAAGACAAAGATGTGAACTGATTCATAACTCATAATTTTGAGATTATTTCATATATTCTTTGTTTTTTATGTATGTAATATGCAGATGCTTCCCTTATTTATAAAGAAATGTCATGATTATTTTATGGTGTTTTGGCATGTCCATATCACTGGGAGATTGAAGTTGTAAGTAATGTGTGTATATAAGTCATTTTTCTTTAACCACTGTTATTGTTTATATAAAATAATGAAAATTATAGTGGCCACCTTTTCCAATGAATCTTTGCTTTATCCTTCTCAAATGTAGAGCGACTGCCACTCAGTGTAATATTTGACCTATCATTCATTTTCATTCCAGGACATAAAAAAACAGGTTTTTGAAACTTGAATGCCCATCTGTCTTAGTTGGCATAGCTAATAAATATCTGCCAGATGCTGTAACAATCCTATCTTTAGCTTTTTTTTTTTTTTGACACGTGAGTATTTTTTAAATATCACTCAATAAAGAAGGGGCTGAGTTAGAAGATTATTATAATAATAATTTCAGCCAATTATCAGCTATTTCTGAATTTTCTTTGCTAACATTTATCTAAATTGATACATTCTATCTAGGCCCTGATGAAACATATTTTTTACATTACCTCTTCTGATAGAGGACTGTAACAGCAATCAGTGAGAAGTTCTACATTTTATGCAGGAAATCAGAACGCCTTTTCATTCTTGTTTTCTTCATGTTCTAGCTAACCAGTCACACCAATTCTTAAATCCTGGGACTCCACTATATTGCATTGTTGCTATCTTGTGCTGTACATGTATATGAAGTTGAAGAATAATACAAGTAGAAATCAAGAATGAATAACATTCATTAGGACTTTAGAGAGAATTTCTTTTTTTCTTTCTTTCTTTCGTTTGTTTGTTTCTTAGCTTGTTTGTTTTTTGAGACAAGGTTTCTCTGGGTAGGCTTGACTGTCCTAGACTGGCTTTGCTGGCCTCAAACTCACAAGCCTACCTCTGCCTCCCTGAGTGTTGGGATTACAGGAGTGTGCCACCAATCTGGCTCAGAGAGAAGTTTCTAAATGTTTTGTTTCTTTAATGCTTCAGTTATCTGTATAAAAAACAGGGAACCAATGAAGAAGAGTCTTATTTCTAAGATGATGAGAACAAGGATAATATGTTAAAGACAGAACATTTTAATCTGGCATGGGCAGGGAGTAGAGATAAATTCCAGAAATAGCATTGTCTGTAAATAGGCAATTAATTATTAGAAGGATATATTTCCATCCTGCCTTAATTCTCTCAAAAACTTATACATTTTATGTTATAGATATTAGAGATTGGGACTAGTGCCTTGGGAATACGAAGTTACACATTTTAAAATTACATAAATACATAATTTATATTTTTCCTTTCTTCCCTCATATCTACCACCATGTATTTCTCCTTTCAAATTTATCATGTTTTATTCATTAATTGTTATTGCATATATTTGTATATATATATTCCTGAATATAATAATATAATGTTATTGTATGTGTGTTTGCAGATCTGATCATTCGCTATTGGATGACCAATAGTCTTCCCTGGGGAAGACTATTTCTCCAATTCTCAGCATCCCTTAGGTGACTGCAGTTCTTAGTATAGGGTTGAGGTTTTATGAACATTCCTTATCCACTTTGGAATTATTGGAGTTATTGTTTGGCTTATGTTTAGGCATTCATGTTGGTGAGATTTTTATCAATGTATACTCCAGAAACAGGGCCCAAACCATGCTGAGCAGGAACTGACATGAATATCTCTTTCCTGTGAATTAGCATTCATGGTATCAGAAGGCACATTGCAAGTTTCCAAAAGACAGAAGAAAGCATCAGTCTCAACCAGCCATGATACCTGAGCACTGCAACAATAGCCAGCACAGCAACTGCCGCCAGGGGTTCAGCAGTGGCAGTATACCTTGGTGATAACTAGTTAGTTTATGACCTGTTTGATAAGAGGGAAACCATGCCTGATACTGGATACCTAGCCAAATTAAATGCCAGTGAAGTCATGAGTCTTAGAGGGGAATCTAGAATCACCATTTTCCTAAACCACCATAATCTCTAACAACAATCTAAACATTTGTCCTGATAACCATAGATAAGTTTACTGTCATCAAGTACACTTCTCTTTGAATCAGACACAGACCATTACAGAATGCCACATCCAAAGCCATATATTTTTATCGAATCATAATTATACTTGAATATCAGAATTGTCACTGGTATCCAAGGGCAGCAATATGACAAAACATGCTTTTCATGTTCAATCCCAATCACTGTGCCTCTATTTCATAAACTTGTAATAATTGGATAAAAAAGCATTCTGACATCTTCCCTAGTTTCTGAAAAGTCATTGAGTGAATTGTGATTTTGCTCTTCCTATTTCCTTCTGTTTTGATTATTGGATGGTCTGAGTACAAGGACACAGTAGCACATGCTGGCAAATACAGTAGCTTCATTTCTTTGGCCCCATGCTCCAGAAGCTAGCAAGTACCTATCCACTTGATTCCACCAAGAATATTCATTACTTCAGGGTTCTACTCTTGTACAAATAATGATATATATATTTCTGACTATGATAGTTAAAACTGTAACCACTCTTTGTCTAATTTTTTACAGTGCAGTGGCAAAATTCCAGGCTAAACCAAGGATAACTTTCACAAGCAACAGGCTCCTCAAAGTAGCCTACCAGTCCTACCCAATAGAAACATAATGCAAACCATGGAGTCATTTCAAATGCTCTAGTAGCTATATTGTAAACAGTAAAAGCAACAAGAAAAACAAAACAATGAAAAATTTAATGAAATACTTTATTTAAACATATATCCAAATACTATTTCAACATGTTATCAATATTTATAATGTTAATGAGGTAGTTATGTTTCTTTTCTCATAGGAAGATTTCAAGTCAGTGTATTTTTTGCATCTAAGACTTTTTTTATTTTTAATATTAAATTGCTATTTGATTTGCATATATATTTCTTAAATGTACAGTTATAAATGTAAATCTGTATAAATAGGTGGTACAAACAAGTTATTTCTTCAATTGCTGAATACCCCATTCATTTTCAGATTTAAGTTAAAATTAGAAATTTATTATAGGTGACATCAGCACACATGGACAGAAGCCATCTGTGGTTTGTGGCTTTTAGCTTGTGGCAGGTGGACAGTGTGAGGTTGGAGGAATGTCAATTAGATTCTGGCTACTAGATAGTCAGAATGGCTATTATATAGTTCAGGTCTCTGGGTTTATCATTTAACTTAGCCAAGCTTCCTGTGACATCTTAGGAATTAGAGCACTATAGCACCATTTGACCTTATCCACTGTAGGTACCATAAATATATAACTTATTCATTTTTTTCATTGATCGAAGGTTTTGTCAGCTTACATATTAGTTACTTAAAAACGCGATCAAAGCAGGAGTTTATTTGATCTCATGGTTTTAGAGTGATAACATGGCAGAGAGACATTGCAGTATTTTTAGATACATTGGTAGAAACAGAAAACTGAGCACAAAGCACAGAGAGAGAGACAGAGAGAGAGAGAGAGAGAGAGAGAGAGAGAGAGAGAGAGAGAGAGAGAGAGAGAGAGAGAGAGAGAGAGAGAAGTCTATGTTAAGACTTTATCCCGTTTTCTCACTTCAACTACTTCCAGTGTCTACTCTACCTGCCCTTCTGGATAAGAATAAATCATCCTCCTCAGGTTCATCCTTGATATTTAGCTTCGTTGGGTCAATGCATTGCAGTATGGTTATCCTGTATTATATGACTAATATCTGCCATGCATGTCCTTCTGGGTCTTGTTTATCTCATTCCGGATGATCTTGTTCAGATCCATCTATTTGCCTGCAAATTTCATGATTTCCTTGTTTTTAATAGCTGAGTAATATTATATTATGTAGATGTACCACCGTATCTTTATCTATTCTTGGGTTGAGGAATATCTGGGTTATTTCTAACTTCTGGTTATTATGAATAGTGTCACTAAGAATATAGTTGAGCAAATATCCCTGTTGTATGGTGGAGCATCTTTTGGGTATATGCCCAGGTGTGGTATGGCTGGGTCTTAAGGTAGAACTGCTCCCAATTTTCTGAGAAAGTGTCAGAATGATTTGCAAAGTGATTGTACAGGTTTGCACTCCCACTACTAATGGAGGAGTGTTCCCCTTTCTCCACATCCTTGCCAACATGTGCTGGCAATTGAGATTTTGATTTTAGTCATTCTGATAGGTATAAGATGAGATCTCAGAGTCCTTTTGATTATTTGCACTTCCCTGATGACTAAGAATTTAAAACTTCTTTAAGTGCTTCTCAGTCATTCGATATTCTTCTGTTCAGGTTTCTGTTTTGCTGTACCCTGTTTTTAATTGGATTATTTGGTTGGTGTTTAATTTCCTGAGTTCTTTATATTGGATATTAGCCCACTATTGGATGTAGGGTTGATGAAGATCTTTTCCAGGTCTATAGGATGTCATATTGTTTTATTGACAGTGTCCTTTGCTTTGAAGAAGCTTTTCAGTTTCACATTTTTAAGAGCCTGAGTTCTTGGTGTTCTGTTAAGGAAGTTGTCACCTGTGCAAATGAGTTCAAGACTCTTCCTCATTTTCTCTTAGCGTTTCTGGTTTTATGTTAAGGCCCTTGATCCACTTGGCCTTGAGTTTTGTATGGGGTGATAAATATGGATCTATTTGCATTTTTTACATGTAGACATCCAGTTGATCAATGCCATTTGTTAAAGATGCTCTTTTTTCCACTGTATGTTTTTGGCGTTTTTGTCAAAAATCAATGTGTGGGTTTATTTCTACGTCCTCTGTTTAGTTACATTGATCCAGAAGTCTGTTGCTATGTGAATACCAAACAGTTTGTATTACTATTGCTCTGTGGTATAACTTGAGATCAGGATTGGAGATACCCTACGAATATTTTTTTATTGTTCAGGATTGTGTTTATCTATTCTGTGTTTTTGTTTTCCATAGATTTGTTCTCACAAGGTCTGTAAAGAATTGTGTTCCTATTTTGATTGAAACTGCATTGGATCTATAAATTGTTTTTGGTAAGATGACTATTTTTATTATGTTAATCGTACCCATCCATGAGCATGGGTGACCTTTCTATCTTCTGACATCTTCTTCAATTTCTTTCTTGAGCGACTTGAAGCTTTTTCTCAACCTGGTCATCATTTGTGTAAAGGAGAACTACAATTGACCATGAATTGTGCCAGGAGCTAGAGACATAGAAGAAAAGAAAGTTATTGCCTCTACTCCTTCAGAGTTTGCATTCTGAATAATAAAATAAATAACTACCAATAAAGTCTGATGAATGAAGATGCAGTAGAAAAGTGAATTTTATGATAACAAGATAAATAGGTTTGGTGAAAATAGCATAGGGAAATTTTAACACTCAGTTAAATAGGAAACATAGAGAAAATAACTGAGATAATTTAGTAAAACATATGTAGTTAAATGAGTTAGACATTTCAAAAAAAAAAGTAGACTAATGTGTCAGACAGTAGAGGTAACAAACAAGCAGGGACAAGGTATGAAAGATGTGAGAGGTAGGTTGAAGGTCAGGTAACTTTAGAATCCAGCTTATTAGAAGAGACACACTCCCGTGAGGAAGAAATACTATCTGAAATTTAATGTAATCAAATAAGTAAAATAAGAATCTGTGTGGGTGGGCTCTTAACTTGTCCAGAATGTAAGGTGGCTCGTTTTAATCTCTAATGTTATAATTTTTGTTCATGTCTTCCTTCATGAAGTGAGGAAAAACTAGATACAAGTATGTGAGTGATGTTTTCTATTGTGTAGTGAGTACTAAAGACACTCCTCAGAATTTTAATTTCCTTTCTTGAAAATATTTTTCTCAAAAGGTGAAAAAGAGAATTCTTTAAAAATGTAAAGCAAAATTCTCAATGAAGTGTTGAAGTCCATAGATAATCATATCCAGTGCAGATTAATTCTCTCTTATACTTAATATATTTCATTGCATTTACTTGTCTTTCATATTGGCAAAACTTTCAGTTTTAATATACACAGAAAACTACGGAATTGACAAATAAGAACAATGAAAAGTATGAAATTTAAATAAGAATATATGTACATGAGCTCCCATGTAAGTCATGCTAAATGAGCTTGCATTCCTGCTATTGAAACAGCTAAAGTCGCAAATGCAATATGACTCATTTCAGCATTATTTACAAATGAAAACAGATGAAATGAATGTCTTCCTAAAATAACTTTGGAAGTGTTACCTTTTAAAATGTTTCAGTTTTAAGTACAAAACATATGGGCAGGTAGGAATTTTTAAATAAAATGCTGAAGTCCCCTGCAGTCTTAATATAGATACATGATTATGTCAGAATTGAGTTGAAATGTCTATCAAAACCTGAAACTGGCCCAGTATTTTTAAATGTTTTATTTAAAGGCTCATATAACATAAACAGTTAAAAAGGCCAAATAACATAGCTTTTGAAAAATTTTCTTTTTGTTTGTGTATTCAATATCACTTAAGTATGACAGGGCCCGCAAGAAATGAAAAGTCTAGGTGGTTTCAAAATAGGAGGGAGAAAATCATAGATGGAAACAAACAAAACCCTTTGAAACAAATAAACAGAACTGGCATTAGCAATCGTTTTAAAATTATCTATTTTATACTGATTTTCAAAAGGTACCATCAGCCTGTGCTGGTTAGTTTTTGTCAACTAGGCACAAAATTTGACTTATCTGGGAAGAGGGAATCTCAACAGATTGGCCTATAAGTAAATCTTTTCAATATGTTCTCGGTTAATATTGATGAGGTAGAGCCAAGGCCATGAGGTTGGTGCTATTTCTGGGTGGATTATCCTGGGTGGTATAAGAGAGTAGACTGGTCAAGTCATGAGGAGAATGCTAGTAAGCAGTATTAATCCACGTTTCTGTTTTAGCCTCCAGACTACTTTTCTTGCCTGACTTCTCTAACTGATGAACTATGAAGGAGTGTGGGACTAATGGATAAGGTCAAAGTCTGATTTCTCCAGACAGCCCTTTCACACTTAGTCTATGAAGGTGGGCTCTATTTTTTTCAGCAGGGTTCCTACTTTACCCAGTCTGTTAACACCAGCTGTGAGGAGTGTCCCATACCCCTCAAGGATTTGTGACCCTTTCACATCTGACCCTTTCCTGATAAGGAAAGGTTCTACAAGCACAGGGAATTCCTGAAAGTATTCCACCCTACGCTCAGGAGGTCCCAGCATCCAGCATATAATCTTTAATCATACCTAAAATATATTTCCTCACACATAGGATAATTAAGTGCTGTTTTCTCCTTGTTACTGCATGTAACAAGACCTCGTGTTACTGCACATATATGAGGTACTATATGGCTGAATGTAGATTAAATATTCTGACATAGCTAGCATTAGCAGCTCAGACACATTCACCCTCAAATCCCTTCCCAGTGCATGCTAGCTTTCTCTCTCCCATGGTCACCATTTCTCTACAATGATTGTCTAAGACTCTGTTTATTCTGGGTCAGGGGCTTTGGGGGGCCTGGAACTGCTTCTGGCCACCTGCTGGTCAGGCTGTGATGGTAGAACTACCTTGGCACCCACTGGAGCCTGCTCCATCATTGTTGCCTGCTTGGTGCTGTCTGCTGATAAAGCGTCTATGGGCCTGAGCCTCAACAGACCTGTCTTCTCTTCTGCTCACTTCCTTTTCCATTATTAGCATAGTACAAAGAGCTGTAACACTTGGTATCATCACTGTCTTGTGGTGCTCCCTAGTCTCCACTGCTATCTGATACCAGCCATCTCACTCTAAAACAGCTAAGCTGTACACTCAATTTCTACCTCCCCCATAAGATAGGGAACCTGGCCTGGCACACAGGACAAGGACCTAACTCTGAGCATTCTAAGCTGCCCTAGAGCAAGACATTGGACCTTGGGACCTTTGGTCTAGAGGTCCATCCATTCCCATCCAGCTTCTGGATGGACCAGACCGTTGGATGGTAATCCAAGCCACACTCAGTATGTTGAATGACAATGGAGAAATATAGTCTACATAAACTCTTTCTTACTCAGCCTGCTCTTGGTCATGACCTTTATCACAGCAATAGATACTAAACTAGGATTGGTACACAACCTTAAACAGAGAAGCTTCTCCTTGCAGTAAACAGAGGTTTTGCAATGGCTCCTGGCTGTACTGTTCCCACACAAGGGGGATCTGCCCAACACGCAGCTTTAGGGGAGAAAGGGGCTCCTGGGGTGCTGTCATTTACTGTAGATCTATTAGAGACTATCAGATTCTGTGAGGTGGGGAGACACAATATCCATGTGCACAGACTGCTGGATTAGAGGGAAATAAAGTAAGTGATAGCGTAGCAAGAAGATTTCAGATATAAACATGAAATTATGATTTTTTAATTTTTTATTAATTTTTTCTTGTTACATCTCAATGGTTATCCCATCCCTTGAATTCCCCCATTCTTCCCTCCTTCCCATTTTTCCATTATTCCCCTCCTCTATGACTTTTCCTGAGAGGGATCCAAGGACAATTCAAACATGAAATTCTTAAAAAACAAATACAATTAATTGAAATAGAAAAAAAAAAAAAAGAAATTCATACTAGTGTAAAGTACAATAGCTTCCAGCGTATAAGTAATTTTACACAATGAGTGAGATAAGAAAAATGACCTCTGTATCAATATTTTTAAGATTCACTTTTGATATGAATCCTTGGATCTTTATTGGAAAGATGGGTATCTTGACCCCACTTCACACAAAAGAAGCAGGATGCCTTTGAGGCTGCCAAGAGTCTGCCTTTAACAAAAATCCCCAAGTAGCTTTAAGTGAGCTACTTTTTGACCTCTGCTACAGAAAACATTGACAGCCAAGTTTCAAATTATATCTCAAACTATTACAAAGAAAAAATTGATAAAAAGGCTGCATTCTAAGCAACAATGGGAAGTGTAATCACTAAACCTTGTTAATATTAAAATATTATAGAATTACATAAAACGTCTTGCAAACAAAGATGCCAAGTCTCCGAACATAAATGTTCCTCAGTGGTTATACATCTTATACTATGCTCCTGTTCATCGTAGTGAAATTTTAGAGTTAGCACTGTGAAAGAGCAGAAAGAACTGGATTCTTCTGATAGGACTCTAAGTAATGTTGTGGATTGAAAGTGATTTTAATAAAAGCTGCGTGGTACTCACCTATGGTGGCATAGCAGGTAAGATTTTAAGAATACTCAGATTGTTAAAATGACACAAGAAGTAAAGTATGACAGTGTGTGCAGCAGAAGCAAAGCCTGCCCACTATGGTGGTTTGAATGAGCATGTTCTCCATAGGCTGAGGTATTTCAACACTTGATCCTAGTTGGTGACACTGAGTAGTATATCAGTTTTTAAGTATGTTAGAGGAAGTATGAAACTTGGGGTGAACTTTGAGATTACAAAGTCTTTCTGACTTCCAGTCAGACTCCATCCAGCAGGGGATTAAAGCAGATGCTGAGACTCACAGCCAAACTTTGGGTAGAGTGCAGGGAGTCCTATGGAAGAGTAGGGTGGGGGATAACAGGAACTGGAGGGGTCAGGAGCTCCACAAGAAGACCAACAGAGCCAACAAATTTGAGCCCGGGTGGGGGGGGCTGTGGAAACCAACTTACCAACCAAGGACCATGCATAGAGAGGACATAGGCCCCCAGGTCAGATGTAGCCATTGGACAGCTCAGTCTCTGTGTGGGTCCCTAGTAAGGAGAGCAGGGGCTGTCTTGGTTATAGACTCTGTTGTGTATTCTTCAATCATTTCCCTCTGTCAGGGTGACCTTGCTAGGCCACAGAGGAAGAGGATGAAAGCAGTCCTGATAAGATTGATAGGCTTGGATCAGTTGGTAAGGGAGGAGGGCTCCCCCTTTCTGAGGCCTAGGGGAAAGACATAGGGGCAAAGAGGAAGGGAGGGCTAGACCAGGAAGAGACAAGGGATGGTGGTATGATAGGGATGTAATGTGAATGAATTTTTAAAAATTTAATAAAAATGGTAAAATTGATGTCATGGGATTGAATGTAATGTGATAATAATTAAACATTACAAGTATAATAGGAGCTAAGAAGTGCAGGCCTACATAACAAATTAAAGCCTGTAACTAAATTATATAAGTTGTAATGGGATGACAATGCTCCCTACAAGAACCATAGACAAAAAAATTCCAGTACCAGGAATGAGAAACCTCCTTCTGAATGATTGGGGATGATAGTTTGAGTAATGTCCTAAAAAGTATAAATTGTTAATATAGCTTTTGATTGTCTCATCTCTTTGGTTGACTCCTGTCGTGGCCTGATGAAACACCTATGAACCACAATAACTAGCACAACAAAATATACCTGAGTGTAAAATAAGTCGCACCCGTGTGCTGGTGGCAACCAATAGCTGTCGAGTTGGAGTTAGAGACGACTGAGCAGAAGGTCAGTCATGAGTGGTACTAGCAACCTATCCAACTTCCCAGGGAAAGTGAGGTCATAAGTTTAGAAGAGAGCCTATTACAGCCACTAGACTAGACCAGGACAATTGTTAAGTATGTTTACACTCTTATCCTTATACCTACTGAAAAAGAAATGTAGCTACCACATCATTAAAGAAGTTTCTTTTTACAGAAGACAGAGATTATCACAGAAAACCAAAACTGTATATAATAGAGACATCAGCAGACCCTGGGGAGGCCAGCCCCAGTGGATTCATCTAGATAACAGATCCTACATCTATGGTTCATGGAATCTCATAAAAGAGAGGAAATTGGCTGTAAAGCAGTATATCCTAGAAATGGTTCTAAAACAAAACTAGCAAGTGTGGTAATATCAACAGACATGCTTACGTGGAAGAGGAAAATCTCTATGAGATCCTGCAATGGGACAAAGAACTCTAGGCAGTTAATGACTTCTTGGAGAAAGGGGATTAGCCTCTTCCAGGCATGGATCTCTTATTGATTATTCAATGCAAAGTGGTCAGCTTTGAAACCACATACACACCACCACCACCACCAACAACAACAACAACAAAAACAGAGTAAGCAGGTAGTATTTATATATTTGTGCACATATACATATATGGGTGTGACTATACTAATCAAGACATAAGAAGCTATCAATTTAAGAGTGAGGATCATGGGAGGGGTTGGAGAAAGAATATCCAGAAGAGGATATTCTTAATTAAAAAGTAGTTTTGTAAAAGAAAGAAAAATAGCTGTAATGATTAAATGTGAGGAGCTTAAACACAGAAAGACACAAGGTGGTGTACAAGGAACTTTAAGGATGTTAGTTAATAGTTGTTTAACACTGTTATTCACTGATATAAGTTGCTAGTAATAGAAGTGCTGAGTTCAGGACATATGTCAACTCTCTGTACTATTGTTGCAACTTTTCTGTAAACCGAAGTCAATGCTAGAGTTAAATTTGGAAAAACTGAGACAATTTGAAAATCACTTGGGATTAAACATTCAAGGTAAGTCCATTTCTTTTTCTAAAACACATTCATGGAAGTGAATAATTTAGTGTTTCCCAAATAAACAATTACAATAAGTAGGAAAAATAAAAATATAAATTGAAAATTATGTTTTGGCATAAAAATGTTTCCAGAAGTACAGAGTAAATGGATAACAGTGCCTAACGGGTAAAAGCTCAAAGGACAAGGTTTCAACTGGAACATTAGCTCACCACCTCTGCTTATCTATGCAAGTGTTCAAGCTCTCACCATGCCATGGGAGCAAATGGGCATGCATGCGTACCACTGGAAACAAAACTTCAGGACCAGTTAGAAATAAGCAGAGAATCTCAATCTGGAATGTCAAAACAGATACAGACTCTTTATTTATTTTAGTAAATTAAGTATGCTAAATCCATGTCAAAATACACTGTTGATTTATAACGCATCCACTAAAGTGATTTAAAAAGACTGAAAGTATCATAAGGGCTTGAACTATGGAATCTCTTCTGCCTTTAGAATAAAAGCTTTCAGCCATTTATGATCTTTGGCTTTCTGTGAACTTTCAGCTTAACCATTTGTTTCTTAACTTTGAGATAACAATATAATTACATTTCTATATTTCCTCTTTCCCCTCTAAATCATCGTGAATAACTTTCTCCTTCTCCTTTAAATTGATGGCCTCTTTTTCTGTTGTTATTGTATACATATATGTATATACATATATATTCCTAAATATAACCTATTCAGCCTGTATAATGGTAATTGTATGTACTGTTTCAGAGATGACTATTTTTCATGGGAAACTAATTGATATGGTCCTCCCTGGGCATGACTACCTTTCCTGCTCCTTGCTTTCCTTAGTTGCCTATAGTTCTTTAGGTAGGGTTAAAGGTCTATGGGCTTTTCCCTGTCCACTTTGGCATGTCCATTGTTATAGTCTTTGTACAGTTCATGGTCGGATAGTCAACTAATCTTTTGTAGCTTTCAATTTCCAGTATCTAAGACCCTCTGTCCATTACAAGTAATAATATATTTGAAAAATGGTGTTTGAGAAAGTTACATTCAAAATAAGAATGGAGCATACACTTCAAAGGGTCATGTGGATGATTTCAGTAAAAGGGGTGTTAGCGATCATGTTGTTTAGGGAGTAGGCAATTTATTTATTTTATTACTGAAAAACAGATGAGAGCTGTATCCATGTCCATGAGAAGTATATATAATTTTTTATCACAACATAAATCTTTATGCATAACAAGTGATCCTTACCAATATAAACCAACAACATCATGTTTATATCTTTTCTTAAAATAATCATGCTGTGTGTTAATTATTTGTTCACAATTTCACTTAATATATATTGCCATGACTGAATCACACATCTTTGCTAATTTTTATACCTAGAATGCCACATTCTACAGCAATTAGCTTAGTTGCAACATCTATCAACTGCTTTAGAAATAATTTGTGATAAAATAAATATTTTAAAATAGTGTTTTCTGTATCCTTAAATAATTTCCATAAAAACAGAAAAAAATGTAGGTACAATAAAGGGTAAAGGGAAATGGCAGAGCAGGAATGATTGAATGATGTGGGGCATAATAAAGAAGTGGGAATATGGGGAGAGACAACTCAATCTCTAAGACTATTTGAAAGTCATATGGAAACTTAATACTGTAGCAGCTTCATAAAACTCACAATGCATGTGCCTGCACACACATTCACCACCACCACCACCAGTAACAATAACAAGGACTCTAAATAGAGCTGTCTTATACAGGCGATAATGATCCTACTAGATAAAGAACACTGACAAATAAAACTCCCAGTGGCAGGAATGGTTTATTTCTTTGCAGTTGTTGGCCAGTGAAGGTTCATGACCATCAGTCATTACAAAGCTACTAACGATGATTCTCTTTATCCTCTAGAACTTATCAGTAATACTCTAGTAGGGAAGACATACTTGAATCATAGAACATGGAGAAATAAGGCTGGTACTAATCCAGAACCTTTATCTCTACTTGATATCTTTTATAGAGATAGAAAATGCTATGCATACTACCAAAGGGAAAAATATAGTCATCAGTTTTGCCCAGCTGTGAACCTTATGAACGACAATAATAACTAGCCTGGAAAGACAAGACTATTGGTGCTAAAGTGGCCTGACTATTATAAACTTAACCAACTTTGATTGCGTTTAAGGCCCACTTACCAAGATGAAACACTTACTTGACACTATTACAGGGGTCGAAAACCTATGGACAGAATGATCATAGGCCTTACTGGACAACACACTACTTGTACTGTATAAAGAAGACATAGTATGAAACTGAGAGTTGATGTCTCATTATACCCACTCATTAGTGCCCCTCTCAATCCCAATCAGAGAAGTTTCTATCTGTAGTAGATGGTGGTTCTCAAACTTTTTTTGTTGTTGTTGCTACAATAAAAATTTGACCGAGAATAATACTAAAAGAAAAATGTTTATATGGGCTACAAGTTTCAGTCAGTTATCAAGAGAAAGCCAGACAAGAACTGAATAGATACTATAGAGAAATTCTGCTTACTGTTTTGATACCCATGGTTTTCTAGGTATGAATTTTGTTATGCAACCCAAGTGTGGCAGCGCCCACACTGGGCTGGGTCTTTCTACATCAATCATTATTCAAGAAAATACCCCAAATATGCCCATAGGACAATCTGAAGAAGCAACTTCTTAACTGAGATTTTTTTCTTTGCAGATAATACCAGGTTTGTTTCAAGTGGACAAAAACTAACCAAAACAATGATTTAACAAAGTTATCACAAACTTGTAAAGGTTCAGACAAAAACAAGCTCAATAATTTTCAGCAAGAAAGGGGACATCTTTAGCATAGCTTTATCATCCCAAGCCACTGGAATAATTGTGGAAGAGATGTGGGAAGACTTTCAGGGGCAGAAGCAGCTGGTGAACCTAAGAAACTTTTTTTTTTTTTTTTAATACTTAACTGGGAAGTTGCACATATTCATGTACTGTAGTTGTGTTTACATACATAAGGTCAGCGCACATTGAAGGCAGAAAAAAATTCAGCATGGAAAGGGGAACTGGGTAAAGTTTCACCACTGATGGAGGGGTTATTGGTAATTGATACATACTGGAAGAGGGAGAGCCAGTTTTTTAAAGAGTATTGCCCCTGGTATGTCAGTGAAACCCCATAGTGTCTATAGACACAAGAATTTACAGCAGCACAAATTGGACGCAATAGGTTAAAAATATAAAACAAAACAATACATGAGTACCATGTAATTTTATATGAAAGATGGTATTAATATGGGTGGAATTAGGAAAAGGGGAGAATATGATCAAATTACATGTTTTATAAAATTCTAAGGAAATGAATAAATAACAATAAATATGAATCTATATGGTCTCAAAGTTTATATTTCCTTTAAAATTATTTTAACTTTCCTGTTGTGATTACACATGTGTTTGATTTCAGAGAAGTGGGAAAAGATACTATTTTATGAATTTTGTGATAAATTCTACAGAGGTTAATGATATGCAGTCTAGAAGCTAAAGAGATGGCTCAGTTCTTAAGTGTGAGTATTGCTCTTACAGAGGACCTAAGTTCTACGCTCATCATCAACACTGGGTAGCTCACTACTCAATTGCCTGGAACTCCAGCTCCAGGTATATGACCCATTTTATGGCTTCTGTAGGCAACTGCACTCACGTGTGATGTGCAACCCCACATGCGCATACAAATACATATAATTTAGTATTTTTATCTTTAAAAATTACATGCCATTAGATGCATACATTCTGATATTAATATCAAATATACAATATCCTTCTTTTTTATTTCCTCTTTTATTTTTTCTTTCTTTTTTTATTTAGGTAATTTATTCAGATTATACCTCAATTGTTATCCCCTTACTTGTATCTTCCCATTCCCATCTCCCTCACTCTTTCACCGTATTCCCATTCTCCTAGGTCTGTGACAGAAGGGGATCTCCTTCCCAACAATAAGATCACATCCAATCAAATTTCATCCTGACAGCCTGTTTACCCTTCCTCTGAGAGCCACCAGGCGTCCCGCCCCAAGGGGAAGTGGTCAAATATGGGACACCAAAGTTCATGTCAGAGTCAGTCCCCAGTATCCACACAACTGTGGAAAATGTGCTGTCCATTGGCTAGATCTGAATAGAGGTTTAATGTTTATTGTATGCATTCTCTTGGTTGGTACAGTAGTTTGAGCAGAACACCTTGGGTCCAGATCTGCCAGTACTGATGGTCTACTTGTAGGTTTCTAGGACCCTCTGGATCCTTCCATTTCCCATTTCTCCATATCCTCACCAGCATGTGTTGTAAGCTGAGTTTTTTTATCTTAGCCATTCTGATGGGTATAAGATGGAATCTCAGAATCCTTTCGATTTGCATTTATCTGATGACTAAGGACATTGAGCATTTCTGTAAGTGTTTCTTAGCCATTCAATATTCCTCTGCTGAGAATTCTGTTTGATTATGAGCCTCATTTTTTTGGGGGGGGATGAAAAACTGCTAGCTCAGAGAAGCAGAGAAAGCACATAGCTTTCCTTCCTACTCAGCCCACATCCCAACAGAAAAGCTGAGCCCCATTTCTTAATTATGTTATTTGGTTTGGTGGTGTTTAACTTCTTGAGCTCTTTACATAATTTAGATATTAGTCTTTTGTCAGATATAGGGTTGGTGAAGATCTTTTCCTAGTCTGTAGGCTGCCACTTTGTTTTGTTTACAGTGTCTTCTCCCTTACAGAAGCTTCTCAGCTTCATGAGGTCCCATTTATTAATTGTTGACCTTAGAGCCTAGGCTGCTGAAGTTCTGCTTAAGTTGTTTCATGTGCCAATAACTTCAAGGCTCTTCTCCACTTTTTCTTCTAACTGATTTTGTGTCTCTGATTTTATGTTGAGGTCTTTGATCTATTCTGACTTGAGCTTTGTGCATGGTGACAAATATGGGTCCAATTGCATTTTTCTACACGTAGACATCCAGTTAGACCAGCACTATTTGTTGAAGATGCTATCCCTTTTCCATTGAATAGATTTGGCTTCTTTGTCAAAAATCAAGTGACCATATGTGTGTGGCTTCATTTCTGGGTCTTCAATTTTATTCCATTGATTAACCAGCCTATTGAAGTGCCAGTACCTTGTTTTAATTACTGTAGCTCTATAGTACAGCCTGAGATCAGGTATGGAGATTACTCCAGAGGATCTTTTACTATACAGGATTATCTTAGCTATTCTGTTTTTTTTCCATATGAAGTTGAAAATTGATCTTTCAATGTCTTTAAAAATGTGTATGTATTTTGATATGGATTACATTGAATCTGTAAATTGCTTTTAATAAGATAGTCATTTTTACTATGTTAATTCTCCCAATCAATGAACAAGGGAGCTCTTTCCATCTTGTGGTGTCATCTTCAATCTCCTTCAGATATTTGAAGTTTTTTTCAAACAAGTCTTTCACTTGCTTGGATAGCGTTACTCCTAAATTCTTTATATTACTTGTGGCTATGGTGAAGATTGTAGCTTCCCCAATTTCTTTCTTAGTATGATTGTCATTTGTATACAAGAAGGCTACTGACTTGTTTGAGTTAAATTTGTATCCAGCCACTTAGCTGAAGGTGTTTATCAGCTGTAGGAGTTCTCTGGTGGAATTTTGGGGGTCACTTATGTAGACTATCATCTGGGAATAGGGATAATTTGACATCCTTCTTTCCCATTTGGATCCTCTTGATTCCCTTTTGTTGTCTTATTGCTGTATCTAGAACTTCAAGAACTATATTGAAGAGACATGGAAAAAGTGGGCATCCCTGTCTGGTCCCTGATCTTAGAGAAATTTCCTTGAGTTTCTCTCCATTAAATTTGATGTTGGCTATTGGCTTCCTGTATATAGCCCTTATTATGTTTAGGTATGTGTCTTGTACCCCTGAACTCTCTGATCTTTAACATGAATGGGAGTTGAACTTTGTCAAATGGTTTTTTGACATCATCTAAGGAGATGATCATGTGGTTTTGCTTTTCTTTCAGTTTGTTTATATGGTGGATTATGCTGATGGATTTCTGTATATTGAACCATCCCTGCATGCCTGTAATAAAGCCTACTTAGTCATGGTGAATGATATCTTTGATATATTCTTGTATTTGGTTTGCCAGTGTTCTATTGAGTATTTTTTGCATCAATGTTCATAAGAGAAATTGGTCTGAAATTCTCTTTCTTTATGGGGTCTTTGTGAGGTTTAGGTATCAAAGTGACTGTGGCCACATAGAGTGAGTTTGGTAAAGATCCATCTATTTATATTTTGTGGAGTAGCTTCAAGAGTGTTGGTATTAGCTCTTCTTTGAAGGTCTGATAGAATTCTATGCTGAAACCATCTGGCTCTGGGCTGTTTTTGGCTGGGAGACTTTTAATGACTGCTTCTATTTCTGTAGGAGAAATAGGACTATTTAACTTGTTTATCTGATCTTGATTAATCTTTGGCAAGTAGAATCAATAAAGAAAATTGTCCATTTCCCTTAGATTTTTAAATTTTGTGCAATATAAACTTTTGAAGTAGGACCTAATGATTCTTTGTATTTGTTCAGTGTCTGTTGTTATGTTTTCCTTTTCACTTCTGGTTTTGTTGATCTGGGTAGTGTCTCTGTGCCTTTTAGCTAGTTTGGTTAATGGTTTGTCTATCTTGTTGATTTTCTCAAAGAACCAGCTTCTCATTTTGTTGATTCTTTGAATTGTTCTCTTTGTTTGTAATTTATTGATTTAAGCCTTGAGTTTGATTATTTCTAGCCATCTATTCCTCTTGGGTGTTTCCGCTTCTTCTTTTTCTAGGGCTTCCAGATATCTTGTTATGTTGGCTATATGAGATGTTTCCAATGTATTATTTTAATCTTCTTGTATCTGTTAAAGCTTGCTTTGTGACCTACGATGTGATCAATTTTGGAGAAGGTTCCATGAGGTGCTGAGAAGAAGGTGTAATCTTTTGTGTTTGGGTGAAAGGTTCTGTAGATATGTGTTAGACTCATTTAATTCATGACATCAGTTAGTGTCATTATTTCTTGGCTTAGTTTCTGTTTATTGACCTATCCTTTGGTGAAAGTGGGGTGTGGAATTCTCCCACTATTAACGTGTGGGGATTGATGTGTGGAGTAAGCTTTGTTAATAATTCTTTTACAAATGTGTGTGCCTTTGTATTGGGGGCATAGATGTTTAGAATTGTGATGTCATCTTGGTTGTATTTAATTTTTGTTGAGTATGAAGTGTCCATCATCTCTTTTGACTAATTTTGGTTGGAAGTCTATTTTATTAGATATTAAAATGGCTACACCAGTTTGCTTCTTGTGTCTGTCTGCTTGGAATACCTTTTCCCAGCCTTTTAACCTGAGGCAGTGTCTATCGTTGTGGCTGAGATGTGTTTCTTGAATGCAAAAGAATCTTGGGTCTTATTTATGCATCCATTCAGTTAGTCTGTGTCTTTTTAATGGAAAATTGAGACCATTGATGTTGAGAGATATTAATGATCAGTTACTGTTAAGTCCCTTGACTTTGATGTTGGTTGCAGTAGAGTGTTTGTGTGGTTATGTTTTGCAAAAGTGATGTTATCTATTTCCTGTGTTATTTTGGTTGTAGTTTGTTACTTTGGGTTGGAGTTTTCCTTCTATTAACAGCTATAGGGCTGGATTTGTGGCTCGGTACTGTTTTTTGTTTTTTGTTTTTCATGGAATATCTTATTTTCTCTATCAGTGGTTATTGAAAGTTTCATTGGGTATAGTAGTCTGAACTGTCATCTGTGGTGTCTTATGGTTTGCAGGACCTTTGCCCAACCCCTCTGGCTTATGGTCTCTATTGAGAATTCAGGCTTAATTCTGATAGGTTTGCTATTATATGTTACTTCACCTTTTCCCCTTGCCACTTTTAATAGTTTTTCTTTTTTTTTTTTTCTGTGCTTTTTGTGTTGTGATTATTCTGTTTTGTAAAGATTTTCTTTTCTAGTCTATTGTATTTGGTTTTCTGTAGACCTGTGTTGTGTTTATTTGCATCTCCTTTAAATTGGAAACTTTTTTCTTCTATGATTTTGTTGAAAATATTTTTTGGGCCTTGGAGCTAGGTGTCTTCTCTTTCCTCAATTCCTATTATCCTCTGGTTTCTTCTTTTCATGGTATCATTGATTTCTTGGATGTTTCGTGTCAGGACTCTTTCAGATTTAACACTTTCTTTGATGGGCGCACCAAGTTCTTTAATTTTATTTTCTACTCCCAAGATTCTTTCCTCCATCTCTTGATTTTTGTTGGTGAAAGTTACCTATGCATTTTCTGTTTTCTTCTATAAGTTCTCTCATTCACAGCTTTCTTCTATATGTGCTTTTATCATTGCTTCTATTTTCATTTTCAGATTTTGAACTGTTTAATTGATTTCCTTCATCTGATTGTATTTTCCTTAAAATTTTCTAATTATTTCTTCATTTACTGCCTATAGACCTCCTTAATATCCTCACTCCATTTGGCTGCATCTTTCTGCATTTGTTTATGAATTTTATTTGTTTCATCCATTATCATCTTCATTACTAAGGATTTGGGGTTATTTTCTTGTGCATCAGTTGTGTTTGAGTTCCCAGGTTTGAATTCTTTGGGATTGTTGGGTTCTGGAGATGCCATATTGTTTTGGTTTTTATTATTTGTGCTTTTACTCTGGCCTTTAGTCATCTTGCTGTCTGATGTTTGGAGGTAGTGTTTGATGTCCTTCACAGGTTGCTGAGAGCAGTTAGTTGTGGAGTGTTTATAGGTCAAGAACCCTCACCTTTGAGGATCAGGGAAATTTTTTCTGTTTCAGGCATGTCACCTAGTTTCAGCTCCACGGGACTTTGCTCCACACCCTGGGCTACCCACTGGGTCAGCAGAGGCTGGTGCTGGTGCTGTGCAGCTTAGGGATCAGTTCGAGGTAGTGTAGGTAAAGCCTGTTATCCTACCTTTGGCTGGGCTTTGAAAACTCTGCCCTTGATTCCTTTAGCCCTGGGGCACTGGGGGCCTAGGCTCAGTTTGACCTAGAGTACCAGAACTCCAGCTGACTTGTGGTGGTTGGCTAGGCTGCTGCCTGATCTATCCAGCCTTGAGGCCTAGGTTCAGTCCTACCTGAGAAAGCTGATACTTCCCTCTGTCTTGTGGTGGTTGGGTTGTCTAGGCTTCCCCCTGATCCATTCAGGTCAGTTTATTCTCACTTGAGAGCATGGGAATAGCTGGCTAGGTTTCTGCCAAACCCATTCAGGCCCTGCCACCTTAGATCAGTCAACCCAATGGTGAGGCTACAGAGCTGTAGCTGGAGAACATGTTCACACAGGCACTGGTCTCCCAAGCAGGTATTGGGTTCCTCCTTGGACCGGCAAGATGATGTGATGTAAGATCTATCCCAGATCCAAACTCTCAGCTCCCCCTTGGCCAGCAGACACTGATGCTGTTTTTCTGTCACCCACAGAACAGTCACAGAAGGAGAGAGAAAGCATGCAGGTACAGCATGACACAATAGGCTGTGCTGTCTTCACTCACTACTCTGTCTGCTTTGGGCTTTGCATACTGTGCTAGTGTGGTTGCTGGCTTCTAGGACTTTCTGTGGACTGGTGGGATGGTCTGAGGTCAGATCCACCTTTTTTCCTGGGTTCTCCCCAGGCCAGCAGATCCAGACTCTGGTTCTTCACTGTCCACAGTTCAGTCCCAGATACCGAGTCCATGATATAAAGCATGCCTGCAGTTTGCAGGCAGGTATGGGTCCAAACTCTGGGGACTGGGCACCCATCCTCTGTGGGCCAGTTGAATGGCCTGAGGCCACACCTACCTTTGTTCTGCACTGTGAGGACCCCTCTCATTTAGGCCTCTCCAGGTCCTGTGGTCTGTAGTTCCCAGCCTGGTCCCTAGTCTCTATCTGGCAGATCAGATACCATGTGTGTTTGGTGCTGCCATCTTGGATCCCCACATTAACCTTCTATTTGCTCATTTTCTTCATCTGTCAAATGCTACCTTGTCACAACTTAATGATATACTAATGTTATTTTTATACTGTCAGTAATGGGTGTATGAATCGTTTGAGTATATAGTGGATTATACAGTAAGTTCAATGTTTGCTGAATGAAGTAATAAATAAATGAAGAAAAGAACAATAGAATTTTTAAAAGTATGCATAGTTCCTATAAATAGTCATTGATAGTAGTTAAACAAGTAAGTATTGTGAATGGTAAGAGGAACAATTATAGCCACAGTACAAATACACAATATTACCCAGTATTGGACCAAGTGATACTGTTATATGTCATCCTCCTTTTAGAAAATGAAGCTGAACTGTAGCTGTGCTGTTCTAAAATTTCTTTCCATTCATGCTGATACTTCATCAGCTTCACACTTAATATAGGTGGTTCACAGGCTTTCAGTAAATTTAAGGTAATTTATGATTTCATCTTTCTCAAGTAATTTTCAATCAAGTAAAGTTATCCAACAAGACTGGAAGTTACACATGGAAACATTTTATTTTAAGCTTTCATTAGCATGCATAAATTCACATCCCCTCCCTATCTCTATGCTTTTTTTACAAGTAATTGTACAAAATGACTCAACATATGTGGATAACCGTTTTTAGGTTAGCAAATGGGACAGAGCATCTTAAGTGTTTTAACTGGAAAATATTAGCTGTTATAATTTAATTTCTAATAACTCAAATTTTTTTTCAAAAATCAGGAAAATATTTTGTGGAAAGCATAAAAAAGCAAGTTATTATCCGAGTCAGGATGTTTTTCATGCCCTTTATTCATTACTTATGGGAAATAAGTTTTATTCAATTAATTTTATACCAGTTTCTTCATTCATGAAAGAGACAATTATCAAATGAATGCATGGGATAAAAATCTTAAATAAATCTTTTATTTACTTAGTATCTATTATTCTTTTACATGGCACCTAGCTCAAATCTTGGTTGTATACTGAGGTGTTTTTGAAGACCCCAACATAGAAATCAACTAAGGAATGATTACTGTGTAATTACAGTGAATGGCATGGTTGATTTTACCTGCTCATGCATGTATTTGTACATATGACCATTCTTGAGCTTATCACAAATGTATAATTTCAAGGTGCATCTGCTACATCCATAAGTCTTTGGTTTGTAAACTCTGACCAATTCAAGTCATAAAGCCTGTTTCATGACGCACTGTCATTCTGTGTTTTCTCTGAGATCAGTATCACTCTCCATCTAAACAATTTTCTATCTGTCTATATCTATCTATCTATCTTCTATCTATTATCTATCTATCTATCTATCATCTACAATATATCTAGCTACCTATGTGTCATCTGTCTGATCATTACAAAAAGTATGGTTTTGTTTAAATATTTAGAGATGTATAATATAAAAAGGACTGGTGTGATATTGAGATATAGAGATATTCTTTCTTTTTCTGCCTTGTAACCTCCTAAAACAGTACAGAATTTGTTAAATAGATAACCATAGTGTCAATTTTATAAATAAAAGCCTACAAATTCTGCAGAGCTATTTGCTTAACCTCTTATTGTGAATTTTCCATCTTGCCTACAGTCGCAATCAGAGGGTGGTCCTAAATGTAGAATATGCTGCATCTGGAAATCTCCCATGCCTGAAAAAAATAAGTCCAGTACATTGTATTGCTTCTTAGTGTGTTGCAAAATATAATAGTGTTGGTTTGTTTGGTTGGTTGGTTTTTACTTTGCAAGGAGCATCTCAGCACATTTTTGCCCATCAGCTACACATTTCACAAAAGAGTCTACTCCTTGAAATTTTGTAGTATTTATCTTCTTCCCTAATAGGTAAAATGTCTAAGGATTTCAGCACACCAGTTACCCCTGGTTCATTCAACATAATGCCATTGTTGTAGTAGTTTTTTTGTGGCACTGTGTATATGGGCATAGGAAGTTCAGATATTTTTTGGACTAAATTATGAAAGAAGCATCAGAGTATACTTATTAAAGATTCAGAAAAAATTAAAATAGCACTTGTCAACACAATATAGCCTGTTTTATTTGAGAAATTTATATACATATATACAATGTGTTTTGATCAAATCCACTCACTACTCCCTTCTGTCTAACTCTGCCCCCACCCTTAATACTGCTTCATCTCAACTTCATTCATGTATCTTATAAAACATTGAGTCCATGCAGTGCTTCTGGTGCATGTGTGGGTGTAGACCCATCCACTTAAGTACTACATTGGGATTGCTTCACTCTCCCTTCCCCATTACCTATTACCTGCTGATAGCTCTTCATTTGTGGGTGGCACTCCATGGGCCCCTCCCATGCTCATGTTGTAAGTTGGTTAGCTTAATCTTGGAAAGATTGTATTCATGCAGGCACAGCCACTCTGCAGTCTTTGAAGAAACCACCCTGTCTTCTTCTGAAAACGCTTTCACAGAGGTGCTCACCAACCTTTGACTCTTAGATATTTCTGCTCCCTGTCTCCAATGATTCCTGAGCCTTGAAAGGAGAGGGTTATTGTGGATGTTTCATGTATAGTTGCTCCCTAATGTAAGATGTTTTTATTATGCTTTTCAAAGTGAAATGGAGATAAATGCATTTTAAAAAAAATCACTGGCTATATGTCTTGTACTTGAGGACTCAGCTGTATGCTCTAGAAATGATAGAAGTAAAGCCAGAGTCGTCAGGACTTAAGCTAACACTTGGTTATCTATGTGATAGTCTATAACCATTATCTACAATGAGGTTTCCATGAGCTGAAACTATAAAACTAACCCAAATTATGTTAAGAATAATCATCATTTCACCCTGGTCTTTAATAATGGCACTAATCTCTCTCTAACCAAAAGGGTGCCAGCCTCTACTCATCAGAGTAGACTCACTGATCCACCTGCCAAATGTATCACTTTCAAACACAGTGTCTTAGCTAGTATATCTATTGTTGTGATGAAATACCATGGGTAAAAGAAAGGTGAGCAGAAAAGGGTTTATTTAGCTTTCACTTCCACATCATAATCCACCATGGAAGGAAGTCAAAGCAGGAACTCAAACAGGCAGGAACCTGGAGGCAGAAGTTGGTATAGAGTGTATGAAGGGATGTTGCTTACTGGTTTGCTCAACATGGCTTGAACAGGTTATTTTGTCATAGAAGCCAGAACCACCAGCCTATGGCTGGCCTCTCTCTTAATAGGCTGAGCCCTGCTAAATCAATCACTAATTCAGAAAATGCCACACGCTTGATGACAACCTGGTCTCATAGAAATAGAAATACTTTCTCAGTTGAATTTGTCTCCTCTCTGTTGACTCAAACTTTTATCAAGTTGACATAAAACTAAACAGGACCTTGATGTTCGGACCTCGGTGTTCCTGGCTCAAGGCACCAGCCAAGGACAATACAGGAGGTAAACTTTAAACCCCTTCCCAGATCTAGCCAATGGTCAGAATATTCTCCACAGTTGAGTGGAGAGTGTGATACGACTTTCTCACATACTCTGGTGCCTCACATTTGACCATGTCCCCTGGAGGGGGAGACCTGGTGGCACTCAGAGGAAGGACAGCAAGTAGCCAAGAAGAGACTTGATACCCTATGAGAATATATAGGGGGATGTAATCCCCCTCAGGAACAGTCATAGGGGAGGGGAATAATGGGAAAATGGGGGGGGAGGAATGGGAGGATACAAGGGATGGGATAAACATTGAGATGTAACAAGAATAAATTAATAAAAAAAAATATATATATATAAAAAAAAAAAAAAAAAAAAAAAAACTAAACAGGAAACTCAGCAACTATAGAAATGACCAATGAGTAAGTCCTTGGCTGTGTGGTTATATTTAGGTCAGCTTTTTGTCATTGCAACCCTCTAGGTTCACTTTCTAAATGAGATGAAGAAATATCATTGCTGCTGAAGAGAAAACTTTCTGTTCTACCTATATTTGGGATTAAATAATATTTTAGATGTGATTGTTCACTTTTCACTTATATTCTAGTGTGTATATTCATTGGCCATCCTGCTGGTGGACTTCGTAGAGACTTGTATCATACTCCATGGTATAGCTAATATAATCCCATAGAATAAGTAAACTTCTTGAGGTATTACTCTCCCCTATTGCAAGCTGTACTACAGAGCAATAATACTAAAAGAAACATCATGGAATTGGCATAAAAACAGACAGGTTGATCAACAGAATTAAATTGAAGACCAAGCAGTAAACCACACACTTATGGACACTTGATGTTTACAAAGAAGTCAAAACTACACAATGGGGAAAAAGCATCCTTAAAAATGATGTTGATATCTTTAAGGTTGCCAAGAAGAGACTTGATACCCTATGAGCATATACAGGGGGAGGTAATCCCCCTCAAGAACAGTCATAGGGGAAGGGAATAATGGGAAAATGGGGGGGAGGGAAGAATGGGAGGATACAAGGGATAGGATAAACATTGAGATGTAACAAGAATAAATTAATAAAAAAATATAAAAAAATAAAAAAACAAAACAAAACAACAACAAAAAAAGAAATATACCAACCACCACACACAAAAAAAAATGGTGTTGATATAACTTGATGTCTGCATGTAGAAAAATGCAAATAGATCCACATCTGTCAACCTGCAAAAAACTCAAGCCCAGCTAAATCTGAAATAAGAAAAAAATGGATAATATTTTTAATTTATTGGCAAAGGAGACATCTTTCTGAACAGAATACCAACAGCTCCAGCACTCAGATCAACAATTAATAAATGGTACCTTATGAAATTTAAAAGCTTCTGTAAGGCAAAGGACACTACCATTAGGACAAAACAACAGCCTACAGAATGCAAAAAGATCTTTACTAACCCTAATTTAAACAGAGGGTTAATATTCAAAATATATAAAGAACTCAAGACATTAGATGCCAAAAACCTATACAACCCATTTTATTTTATTTTTTATTTTATTTTATTTTTTTAGACTTAAGTATAACTTTACTGACCCACAATTCATGGATATGGTCACATAAAAGCTAATGCATCAGATATGGCTTATCTGAGAAGACAAAAGTGAAAATAGAACATGGTCCAGAATTGAACAATAAATCTGAATGTGACAGAGGTCTGTGAAGCATACAAAATGAACTCTTAAAGCAGTGGGTTTGGATTTTACACAGATAGCAAGAAAAAGTAGTTAAAACCATATTGTATTGTTGTCATTGATATAAAATTGTACATATTTAGTGCATTAATTCTGATGCCTTTGGACATATTACCTACACACACTCAACTACGTTACCACACACACAAAAAAAGGTAAACTGTGTTCTCCACACACTCTCATTCTAGCCATGTTTTTGTGTATTTTCAGTTGAAGATATAGAAAAGTTGTTTTTCAACCCTGGCAACTAGGTACTTTCTGAGATGGCTTCAGGGATGTTCTCTACTTTTGAGAAAAGCCACACCCTATATCTGTCCCGAATACCTGACAGCACGTGCTGTCCCAAGCTGAGCTCTTGCCCCCTCAGGGATAAAATAACTAGTAACCAATCATTTTAAAGGGCATTCTTAAGAACCAATCATGGTCCAACAACTATGCTTAACTGCCAATTCTGCTTCTGTAAGGGTATGAAAGACCCAAGCTTTGCTTATTCGGGGTCTCCAGATCAATAGGGCATGGTAGACCCCATCATGATGGATCAATAAAACATCCCTTGATGTTTGCATTGGACTGGACTCTTGTGTCTCATGGGACTCTGGGAAGTAGGACCTAGCCTCCAGGTCTTACACTGTATACAGAATTCATTACTAAATTTCTTTTAATTTATATATTTGCTTCACATTGTGATTGCAGCCCCCTCCCTCCTCTCCTCTCAGACCCTCTCTTCCATCCTTTTCCCTCTATATCTTCAGAAAAGGCAAAGTGCGCATGTGAGCGTGCACATGCACTCTCACACCCATACCACCACTACAAGTCTCATCAGAACTGAGCCCTCACACATCCCCTGAGGTAGGGCAAGGCAGTCTGGCTAGGGAACATTGATTGAAAACGTTCAACACAGTCCACGTCCTGGACAGCACCCAATCAATTTTTTGGTGGACCCATATGATGATCACACTGCCTATGGGTTACAACCCATTTTAAAAATGGGGTACAGAGCTAAACAGAATCCTCAACAGAGGAATCTTTAATGGCCAAAAGCACTTTTAAAAAATGTTTAACATCCTTAGTCCTCAAGGAAATGCAAATCAAAATGACTCTGATACTCCATCACATACTCATCATGATAGCTATGATTAAAAAAAAAAAAAAAAAACCCAAAAAAACAAAAAACTCAAGTGACAGCTCACACTGGTGAGAATATGGAGCAAGGGGAACACTCCTCCATTGTTGGTGAAGCCTGAAGCAGCCAATGAGATACACAATGGAGCAATGGGGACACCAGCACAACCCCCAAACCTTGGACACAAATTTGTCTGCCTACAAGATATGCAGGGATAAAATGGAGCAGAATGGAGGGGATGGCCAACCAACGACTAGCCCAACTTGAGACCGATCCCATGAGAGAGTACTAAGCCTTGACATTATTTAAGATCCTTTGTTATACATGTAGATAGGAGCCTAGCATAGCAATTTTCTGAGAGGCTCCACCAAGCAGCTGATGAAAACAGATCCAGAGATCCACAGCCCAGCATTACTTGGAGTTGGGGCAGTGTTGTGGAAAAGCTGGGGGAAGGACTAAGAGAACCAGAAAGGTCATGAACACCATAAAAAGACCTACAGAGTCAACTAATCCTGACCAATGGGGAGCTCACAGAGAGTGAACCACCAACCAAAGATCATTCATGGGATGGACCTAGGCACCCGCCCCCCACATATGTAGCAGATGTGCAGCTTGCTCTTCATATGGGTTCCCTAACAACTGGAGCAGAGGCTGTCTCTGACTATTGTCTGCCTTGGATTCCTTACCCCTAGCTGGGCATTTTTTTTTTTTTTTTTTTTTTTGGGTCTGGCCTTGGTGAGAGAATGAGTCTAAACCTCCTGAGACTTGATGTGCCAGGGTGGGTTCCTATCCCTGGGGTGGCCTCTGCTGTTCTGAAGAGAAGAGGAAGGGCTAATGGGGGCAGGGGCGTGGGGGTGACTGGAAGGCAGGAGGGAGGGGTCCGCCATCAGAATGCAAAGTAATTAAAGAAATTAATGAAAAAGAGGTGCAAGCATCCTTAGAAGACCATGATTTAATACTTTGACAAACTCTCTATCCAAGGGAGGAAAGTTAAGATAAAAAAAAAAAAAAATAGAAGAGGTGTGTTGAGAAGAACACTGGGGCCTCTTCAAAGAACCTGGGTTGGACTCCTAACACTGAGGTAATGGCTCACAACTATCTGTGGCTCCAGTCCCAGGATATCTGGTGTCCTTTTGGCATCTGTGAACACATTTGCTTGGTGAACAGATATCCAAGCAGGCAAGGACTTAAAATAAAAATAAATGAAGTCTTAAAAAGAAAGACAGAAACTGGAATTTTGATTTTTAAATGATGATAAGGAAGTGCTATTTGATGCAATTTGTACTCATTCTCTGTAAGTGATGTTCCAGTGTTGCCAGTGTATTACTATTCAAATCATTCATAAATGTCTTATAATATTAATATCCAAGTTTCACTTTAAATTACTAGCGTCTCTATTTAATATCAAGATTGTATTGGTTATCTATTGCTGTAGAACTACTTTGTGAAAAGCCCTTTTGAAAAAGTTGAAAAGACAAATTTTTTTTTTTAGTGAGAGAGTAATGGCTGATTATGAGCCCACCTCTATGCTTGTTCTCCAGCACCACAAAACAAAGCCACAGAAAATAATATATCTTTTTAATATTCCCATGGTGAAGATGGTGAAACAAGAGGATCTAATAAAAATAACAAGTAGTAAACTTCTATTGACAAATGTTTGAACTTAAACATGTTTCCATTAACTAAATAATAATGAAGATTTCATTATCAAAATCTCTTCATTCACACTAAATATTTCATAAATCTTATATGTGGTTTCTTAAGATTAGTATTAGTCATTTTAAATTTAATTGTACCCATGTGTTTGTTGTTCACTGGTTGTTTTACAATATATTCAAACACAGAGGGATTTTTAAATGTATACACCAACATGAGCAAAAACAAAATAATATTTGAAACAAAAGATTTGACACATTATTAACTTAATAAAATGGCTTATGAAAATGTAAATTATATGCAATATAATTATTTTATGAATTTGAGAATTAGGATACCCACAGAGCAGGAAGATTCAAATGAACACCCATATTGAACTCTGTTGTAAAACAGAACAACTAGCACAGAAGAAAGATCCGAAGTGAAGTGCTCATTTTAAGTGGCACTTAGATTTATTAAGCTAAGCGAACACTTAAACTGAAATCAGATATCTGACAAAGGTAAATTACTTTGTTGTCATGTTCATGAGCTGCCTTATGGTGCCACTCATCTCAATGAAATGATGGACCTAGAAATGCTAATTAGATGTTATAGCCTGAACAATATTGAAGAGGCTTTTTAATTTGTGCTTCCACCATATTCTTTGAAATGGCCTCACATATTTATAAGGACAGCAGTGATAGATTTAAAAACAATTTTTTAGCTTTACTTTTGTTTCTTTGGTTTTTATTTATCCAAAGGTTTTATTGTAATATATAAATGTTTAATGGCATATATCCATTGTGTCTGGTGATAGGTTTGCTAAAAACAGATTTATCCAAGTATTTCATGTACTTTGGCCATATTCATATCTCTATTCTCTTTTTTTTTTCTGTTCTCTTCCTCCTCTTACAATTGTCTTTGCCTCATGGACAGCTTCACTTCTATAAAATCTAGAATCCACAAATAATGGATTACTTGCAATATTTGCCCTTTAGAATTTATGTTCCTAAATATGATAACCATTAGTTCATTCAGTCCCCCCAAATGAATATGATTTTGTTCTTCCTTAATTATGTATAAAACTCCATTTTCTATGTATACCATATCTTTGTCCATTCTTAGGTTGAGGAGTAGTAGTAGGTGGTAAGGTGGTAGTTCTATATTTAGTTCTGGAAGGAACTACAATAATCTAAAAACTAAATACTTAAAACCTAACAGTCCAATCAGTAGGTGGCATAACTAATGAAACTGAGGGTTCTCAAAAGATGAAACAATAGCAGCCATGCTATTGCCAAAGGACAGCCTGTTATAAAAATTCCTTTGAAATCTCAGACAATGAACATAAACACATGTCTAAATTAAACATCACAGAAATCTTATATATTCATGTTACTTTAATTAAATATATTATATAATATTTTCTTTATCTGGACCAAATACTTTCTACAACTATTATTATCTCTATTGTTACTATGGGAATCAGCTTATCAACCCTTTTATGTGCACTTTAGGAAAGACCTCTTATGAAGAAGGTGTAGACAAATATAATTAAATTCACATAAGTATTACAACAGTCTAAGTGGGAAAAATTAAATGTTCTTTAACAACTATAGAATGACATAAACCTCTGTCTACAAGGTCCTTCTATTAGGATTATGTTTTGATGTGTATTCAGCATCATTATTAAGAAAACAACAAAAGAGTATGTTGATGACATCTTGTTTTACTGTAACCACATAACTTAATATCAAAATATTGGTAATTTTCTTTTTTAGTGTAGGAAGGTCAGAATATTTTTAATTGATAAATGTTTTAGAGGAAAGGAAGGAAATTTTAATATGTAATTTTCCATTTTTTCTTTTTGTTTTGGCTGAATTGATATAGGCAGTTTATAGTAACTTAAAAACATAAATAACTAAGAGAAATACCTATTCATAAGTAACTAAAAAATAAATCCATGTGTTGTATGAGAAGGAAGAGCAAGTGGAATAGAAGTTGCCATCATCACTGATGTGGTCCGTCAGCATAGTTTTATGGTATCTTAATCAGGCCACTGATGACTTTTTCAATTGAAAGTATTCTCAATCTCATAAAAATTTCAATGTATAGACAAATATGCAAAATTACATCATTTACTTGGATTTTCCACATCTTTTTAGAAGGAAGGTTGTTTATGCTCATTTTTCTAGTTTTTTAAAAACCTCTAGATTATTCTAGATTTAAAAAAAAGTCTAGAATGTGCTCTGGTTTGTTTCTTCACTGTCTGTTTAAATTGGTCTTGGTGATGGCATGGTGATTTTTTGCTTGACACAGTTAGATGGTAGTTCCCAACACATACATACTGTTTTTGTTATTCCCTCCTTCTTTTCTATCAATATTGTAGCTGTCTTGATTGCAGTTTCTCTTAGTTTCTTTCTCTCCCCCCTATTCTCTGCCACTCATAAGATGATGTTCAGATTCCTTCAGGGGCCCTTGTGGCTCCAGATGCACATTATCAACAAATACATCCTTCTACTTTCATTTTGGTTTTTAATTTTTCATTCTCTAAATGATCAGACCGTCTTCTGATTCCTACCTATCATCTAGGTTGATTATTCCAGGCACTCTAAGAAACATATCTTATGAGGGTTAGTTAGCTTTTTTGAACTATAGGTAAGATGAGCCAGAGAATGCACCCATGGATCCAGATGCAGGGGAGAATGACATCACCCTGTCTCTGCATCTCATTACAAGTCTACAGAGACAGACTTCAATCCATCACTTTTTTTCAATGTCTTCCAGGCACGGTAAGCAAAAGCATACATGGAAAGTGATATAAAACAAATAAAAAGGGCCCTCATACACCATTTTTTCTGGCATACATTGTCCTGTAGGAATGATTGAATAACCATTTGCTAATTGTTTGGGTCTACTACGTAGGTCATAGGAAGTTCACGTGCTTTAGTGACTTCCTAGTATTACCAAAGAATAATAATAAAGGAGACAAGAATGGATGCTATTACAGGTCAGGCCAAGGACATGCGAAGATATGAAACTATTTCCTCTCACCACCACCTTATGTCTCCAAAATTTAAAATTAATGTTTTAATGCTACAGTGGCATAACATTCTATAAGTAAATCTGAAAAAATCATCTCAATTGTAACCTTCTCTTTGGAGTAGATCTAAAAAAAATAGCTTAAAAGGTTTTGTCAGTATATGAATGGCATCCTTGTTTACGGGGTTTAGTGGGATGTGACCACTCAGAATGAATTCTTCAATGATCCATAGATTGCTCTAGAGCTAAGGATCATTACATTTAAGTTATGTGATACTCTGTGACTATTTTCCCAAGTATACTATTAATTTAAGAAAGAAAGTAATAGTATGTGAAAATATATACTTCCCCCTGGGGCTTGGAATGAATAAAACAAATAAAAGCATCATTTTTATTTTGAAGTATCAAAATAAAATTGACATCCTTTTCAGAATATTGTCCTCTTGCTGCATGAACTTTTGCAAATGGGCCCCTCACCTTCAACTGCACCACCTATGAGCTGTGTTTTGAGTGACGCTGCTCTCTCTACTTACCTGTAATTGTGACTATCTGGGTCAGAAATGAAAGAGCAATCTACACAGACAGAAGAGACTTTGCATTGAAGTTAAACACCAGCATTACTGAGAGTGGGAGCCAATTGCCTTCCTGCCCATTGCACGGGTCTTCTAAGACACCTGCATATCCATTCCAATGTAGTCTGTAGGATAATGGTGTAGCCATTGAGAAAAAGCCATGTTTGACTTGAACTGTAATGTTTGTCTTAGAACACAAATTTATATCTGTTGCCTATTGTTCATTTTCTTTCAGCCGATGCCTCCTTTGTTCCATTTTTCAAAACTCTCCTTTTCTGATTCTCCATGTGACTCTACTACTCCTTTGCTTCTCATGGGAGCTACTATATTTTTATACACACCCATTGCAATGCTGACATTCTACAAGATATTAATGATTGCCAGTTATTGCTCTCTCTTGCCATGTTTCAGTCTGACAGCAGGGCAACCATTGTCTCTCCAGCTCCTTTCTCCCCTAAATATTAAAAGTTAAAATATGCAAGCTTATTTCTTAATAATTAATGTTTATAGTGAATGTTGTAAAGATAACATACAATGCACGATGCAAAAATGATACTATGGTACACGCTGGTGATTTAAGTCAAGTGCACAAGTAACTCTACCTCCCACTTTTATGTTCTTAGACTTTCTCTACTAATTATGTCCATGTATTCCCCAGCCTTTCCAAACTGTATCTTTCTTAGGCCCATTGGATTTTTCAAATGAGAGTTCAAGATGCAAATTATATTTTAATATCAAATTAACAATGATATTGCAGTATTTGGGATACATTGCTACTGAAAATTTCATTGTTCACATAACATTAAAATGTAACTGATTATCCTGTATTTTGTCTATAAACCTAGTGAAGTGGTTTTAACAGATTTATATGACTTGTAATTAAACAGGATGCTATGGTACAGCACTTTATACGTCCCTTCTGGTGACAAACAAACACTCATGAAATGATATTCTTCTTAGAATTGTTGTAGCCCACATATAATCCAACAGCTGACTACTTATGTAGAACTTTGAGAAGAAACTTTGTACTCAGACAAATTTTGAAGCACTGCATCTAAATGGCCACGATCTTTCATGTGGATTTAAAGGTAAGAGTCTGAAAAACTGATTGCAAATTGTCTCAACAGTGACATTCAAGAACTATTAAGTGACAAAACCTGTCAGATAGCCTTTGTAAAAACTACCAAATCTTTTGTGTTCGGCCTCCAAATTTTTAAGCTGTAATGTACTTACTGTACAATAATATTTCTTTTAGGGCCCATGAGTGCTGGAATGATTCACACTCACAGACTTTTTGAATACCAAAATCTAGTATCTAGATAAGCATTGGTAAGATGGTACTATATATTTATGCATGTATTAAAATAATTTGAAAAAAAATATATTTTCATAAAAATTATCTTCATTTGACAGAGTACTTTGTTTTAGAATCATATTCATAAGAATGGCTATTTGAGAATAATTCAAAAGTAAACTTTTAAAATATTTAGTCTCTTAGTAATTTTTCTCCATAAAATTTCCACTGTTCTTTGTCACAAATCGTCAAATGTTTTCCTTTCAAGTGGTGTCTCCCATTAAGATTGGTTTTTAAAGCATGCATTAAGATGGAGGGATGGAAAGCTACTCTAATTTTCAGTTCATGTTACTTCTTGATTTCTGACACTTCTCTCTATAAAGCTACGGAAAGTGAACATTAGCCCTTTAAGGAGTCATATTTCAAGGATCAGGTGGGAAAGACAGAAGTGTTGGATGCACCTCACTGCACTGCTGTTCATCCCCAACACTTTGCACAATGTGAGAATGTTTAATAATTCCAGCCCAACCTACAGATAAGAATCTCTGGTGTCACATCACAACTGACAGTGCTGGTGTGAGATTTGCAGTAAAACAATATTCCAGCTGTAGCTTTCATTTACAGAAATAAAACAGCAGAAGTGGAGGGAAAAGGCCAGGGTAAGATAAACACTTTCATCCGGCAACAGCACTGACATTAAATTATAATAGCTACATGAAAGTGAGGAGAAAAAAAAAAAAATCCAACCTCAGGCTAGAAAACTAATATGGGCCGCATCATTTGCAAGCTATTCTTCTATCCATATTTACGCTAGCTAGCTAATGTTTAGTTATTCAGAATGACCGCCAAATATAAACAGGATCTTTTTCAAATAAAGTCTATGGCAACTGTTGGACAGGCAGCCTTATTTTTCTCCCATTAATCACTAGAAACTTCACACGGCGTGAAAGTCTCAGGGGATACTTCTGGCTGAGAGAAAAGATCCTCCCCTCCTCAGTTCTAATCAGTCCATCCCATCTGTAATGGCTTTAGAAAATTGTTAATGACATAAAGTGACAGTCGAAGGGCTTTTTGGTCTGTCAGTGTAGGGTTACTGTGAGCTCTATGACAGACTACTCCATGCAGGCCTCAAAGCTGCTGGAAAATGATCTGGATTATGAAGGAATAAACTTGATATGTTAGCAATCACAAGCAGGAACTGAGAAGAAAGGCTTCCTTAATACAGTTCTTTGAGGCTATAATGGGAAATACGAAGATAAATCTGGCGCAGAGACAAACCCACATAAGACTGCTGTACGCACACAGAATATAGATCTCGGTTATGAGATGTGTAAAACACACAATGGCCTGAATAAGAAGCTAAGTATGTAAGTGCAAACAAACCCATTTTTATAGTTAGCATGGCATTTTGAATGGAGTTTGAAGCCTAAAGGATGCTATCCTACTTGTAGATGAAGATGGGAAATGTAACAGTAAGTACCACACTTTTATATATAGAAGCTAGTAAAATGCTGTAGCCGATCATGAGCATAAAGCAAATTAAAGCTGGAATTGGCTTTCCTCATAAAATTGAATTGCCTTTGTGTCCCCTCACCTAAATATTGCTTTTTCCAATTTCTGTTACCTTGTTTTAGACCTAGGAAACACTGAACAGTCGTGTGAGAATGCCTACAATGGAAGCGTCTGTTAAGTACAGCAGCATGACATCACAAGGTATAACCTCATTCCTTATATTATATAAAGTTTTACACAGGATTGATGAATAAATGCATATCTGGAGTTTGAATCTGTTAAAAAAATAGGCCATGATAGAAAGGTAAATGTAGACGTGGGGATTTTTTTTTACAGAATATTTTATTCTAATGCACTAAAACATTTTCTTTCATGTCCTTTTTTTTTTCTTTCAATTTTGACAATATTCACCTCATTACGGTGTCATAGAAAGTGACAATGTAAACAGTTTCCCACACATCCCCTGTAGGTTGTGCTAAGGACTATACAAACGCTGAATTTGACAATTTTGTGGATCTTGAAAGATCAGGTAAATTTATAGAGAAAGTTTTTACTTAGTGGTAAAGAACAGTTAAATGATATTATTGCCTAATCCTACCATATTCAGAAAGATATGTGAAAGGAAAATTTGCCTCTATGTAGAAAAAATTGGAGATGTTTAAAAGCAAGGTTATTGCTCATCAGTCAGAGATAGTGTGAGAAGGGCTCCACTTAACATGCTCATTTTTACCGGACCTTTTCTAAAGAAAACTTCTATCTACATGTTTCTAGAATTAAACACAATTTCTCTTATATGGGCATAATTTGGTGGGAACAGGCAACTAGCAAATAGGCCTTACCTCTTCTGCAGCTGTGCATTAAAAACAAGAACGGAATGATACAAGCACAAGAATGACATCTCAGGAAATAATTCTGAATAATCTCAGTGGTGGAATTCAACTGAACATTTTCTTTTGTCAAATGTTGTACATTCTCACTGAGCCTTACAGCAAGGACCACAAAATCACAGTGCTGCTGAATGAAGTTTGCCATTTGTGTTTGGAGGAGATCATAGACTTTGGGTACCCGCTAATTCTTTCAGCCTACTAGAAAGCCATCTCATAAATATCCATTTCAGAGCTCTAAAATGATTAAATGACATCACGATAACCTGATTTAAAGAAAATGTTACAAGAGGGCCTTAAATGGTACCCTGGTGGCCTGGAAGAGCTAATGCAGTTTTCTTAAGTGCCCAATTCACTTTTAGTGTGCAGTGTACAGAGCTGGGAGTGTGTCTAAATAACTCACTGATAGTTTCATCTCATATCAGTGTATTAAGGGGAGATAAGATTCTGCAGGAACCTATCATAGAGTAGCTGGCCATTTTGTGTAATTCTCCTCAGCTAAAGAAAGGAAGATGGACGACATTTATTCTACTTTATGACATGAAATGTTAGTTCCAGAACTGAAAATAATAAAGTCAATTAATATAGTTAAAAGAAAAAGAAGGAAATTTGAAGCCTTTGCAAATTAAAAATCATATGAAAAAAATGTAAATCATTCTCTGTTTAAAGAATATCTCAAGAGACAAAAGGTAGACATGAAAGTAGCTCTTGATAAGAAAGATTAAAATTGAGAAAAAGGGAGATAGGAGCAGGAAGTTCATTATATTAATGTATTAAATTGTCAAACAAAAAATCATTTTAAAACAAGAGAAAATTGGTTTTCTATAGGAATTAAATTGTTTTATTCTGAAATATAGCTAAAACATATGCATTTATGCTTTTCTGGCAGCAAAGAATTCTGACTTCTTATAGCAGGTGTCGAACTTTTCCTAGTATTTGATAACAGAACCATATAATATACCCCAAGACACAAAACAGACAAAAATTTTCATTTCGTATATAATATGAAATATATTTTTATGTTTTGTTGGTTATATACAAAACTTTATTTTAAATGTAGTTTGATATCATGACATCAAATTATACAGTCAATTTGAACATAAGAAGTGGTGCGAATACAAAAAAATGAAGTTACTATAAAATAGATGAGAAACAGTTTTGGATCCAAGGTAGAAAACATATCTGGATTTTAAAAATTGCTTAGCTAACCAAATAAATCAATTTAGAGAAGTGCAGGAGTGTAGAAACAACCACAGAGATTAACCAGCAGCCCATTGATTATTTTAATGCTATTAAATATTAAGCACATATAAAAGAAAACTTGATGAATAAGTGATCTTATTGTGATTTTTATATGTATATAGTTAAGAGGTTATAGAAATATGATTGAGTCAGAAGCCACTGAACCACTGAGAACTGCATTCGAGCATGTGTGCTAATTCATGTAAACCACCTTATCAGCCATCCTTACTGCTGATTTAACCTCATGAATATCAATAGTTTCAGGAATTTCCCAAGACGTGAGTTATTTACTTCCAGAGTCTCATAGCCTCTCTCTTCTAGGAGGGGTGTTTTATATTAGAGAAAGTTGTTATAGTAAAACTATAAAATTATTAATATTTATGTGAGTAAATTTAAGAAATAAAGTAATAATAGTCAAAGAAGAACATAAAATTTCAAACTTCATTGGAAATCTATATATAAAATAAAAGACACATAAAATAAAGATAGCTAAAGCATATAGTAACAAAGGAATGCTATAACATGCAGGAAGAGTTACGACATCAACACCTCAACATTTAATTCAACTGGCATGTATACAGTAGATCATAGCTAGTCTAACTTTGTTGATCTTCAGACTTCATATTTAAAAATATCCCCACAACAAGGGACCAGTATAAGTATTACCCCAACATGACCTCCTTTGAGTTTCAGCGTAAGTTGTTTCCCTATATGACATTTAAAGATTTTTTTATTATTTTAAAGATTCATTGACAATGAGACAAGTTAACTCCTGGCAACACCCAGCCTACCTCAAAGAAGATGATGAGCATCAAAGAACCTCCTTATGGAGATGGCATCAAAGGTGGCAAACAAGCCACTGGGAAAATGTCCTTGTTTCTACCACAGACATAATTCTGCCTAAAAATGTGCAATCTTGGATGCAGGCAGAGTCAATGGCCAAACTCTGCTAAGATAGGAAAGCAAGTCCTCAAAAGCTCCTGCCTCACAAATATGTCTGTCATATATATTGGGCCAGAAGGCTGAAGATGATGTTTCAGTGTTATAGCTAATTTTGAGTAACTGTTCAGGCAGCAAACTGTCTCTGTCATCTTCTCATTTTGGAAGCTGCTAACCTGCACCCCCCGTATACTCAGGTGATTAATTTTATTCCATCTCAAGTCTCTGAATGGGTTGAAGACCAGATAGTTGGGTTTTACAATTAAGCTTACATGTTTAGAGGTTAAGATGTTTCTAGTTCTAGATAGATATTTTAAGTAGATAATGATGAGATAATGATGAGACGCACCCAAATAGGAAAGATGTTTTCTTCAAGACTGCCAAATACAAATAGCCAAATCACTAAGAATGTAACATTTATATAATTCCTGGTTGTTTTGTGGTTCTTCTTATTGCAGGTTGTTTATGGTATATATGTATAATAATATAAATGTATATGCAAAATAAAAATAAAAATAAAAAGCTTACTGTTTAATCATAGAATTTTGACTCTTGGTTTCTAACGCTTCTCCCAGTTTACAGTGGTTCACAGGAAGAGGCGTTAGCAATTTGCTACTTTAAAAGAAGCCCTGACATACAGCAGATGTTGTTGCAACAATGATAGTAAGGATGTTAATGGGTCTTGAATACCATATTAAGGTATGTAGCCTTTATGTCTAAGTTAGTCACTATCATGGTTTGAATGAGTAATTCTCCCACAGCCTCATGTATTGAAACACTTGGTCCTCAGGTGTTTTTTTTCTTGGAGAGAATACAGAACCTTTAGGGAGTGGAGCCTTACTGCAGGAAATACATCCCTAGGGTGGGCTTTGAGAGTTAGGAGCCTCATCCTACATTCTGATATCTCTCTGCTGCTAATTCTGTGAGGGCAAAATAGGAACAGCTTACTTCCTGCTTCTCCTTCTGTGCTTCCTGGCCACTATAAAACCTCTGGAATCATAAGCCAAATAATTTTCTTCCTTAACATATTCTTTGTCAGGGTACTTTTGTACAGCAGCAGAATAGAAATTAATACAAACATCATATAAGGAGAATGTGACTGTTATGAAGAAACTGATCAAATTGTTTTGGAAGAAAGTGTAAGACACTGGAGCTTTGGACTAGGAAAGCCTTTGAATGCTGTTCATAGAGCTTAATGGGCTAGTCTAGAAGAAACTGGAAGGTAGTGGAATGAGAGTAATGCAGACAGTGGAGGACCAGATAAACTTTTTGTGGGGGAGGGCTCTATTAAAATCTGGGTGGGATCTTTTTTTCATTTGATACTTTGGTAAAGAATTTGATGGTATTGGTTACCAGTGTTAAAAATTTGCATGAGGCAGAAGTAAAAGGTAAGGGACTAATTTCTTTCACAGAGAAAATTTCAAGGCAGCATAAGGTTGAGTGAATGTTACCATAACTGGTGATTACTTTTGTGCAAGTCTGTTATGCAAAAGAGCAACAAGTGGGACAGAAATAAAATCTGTGATGTTTGGAGTGGGTAAAAAGCACTATGAAGCTTAAGGTTGCAGTAAAGTTGAATCCATGAGCTTAAGAGGCTCTAACTTTCAAAGAGATGAATGCTGTCAAAAAGAACTCAGGGTGGAGCACTGAGAGTGGTAAGCAAGAATGGAGGGATGAAAAGACCCAGAGGGTTCTGGAGTCCCACAAGGCCAGGTAAATCTGGACCTGGGGGGTGTGGGAGCTGCATAATCTGTTGCACCAAACATGGACATTGCATGCAGTAATCCTAGAACCTCTGTTAAGATATTGCCAACAAACAGCTCATTCCCCATGGTTGTGGGGGGAACAGGGACTGCCTCTGACATGAACTCTGATGCCTCTGCTTTGATCACTTCCTCTTGGTGGGGAGGCCCAGCAGGCACACAGAGGCTATTGAGGAGAGACCTGATAGGCTGTGGTCATATGGCTGGGGAGAAAGTCCCCTTCTGTTAGAGGTTTGGCGGGGGGGGAGTGAGTAGAAGAAGGAGGGAGGTTGGAAACTAGAAGTTACAAGTGAGGGGATAACAATTGGGGTCTAATTTGAATAAATTATAATACATTTAGATGAAAAAGAAGAAGAGGAAGAAGAGGAGGAAGAAGAAGAGATAGTGGAGGAAGAAGAAAGGGAGGAAGAGGAGAATGATAAGCAGGAGGAAAAGGAGGAGGAAGAAAATCCTACTCTGCAGTGGAATGGAGAAAGCACCAACTTATGGTTATAACTTTTGAAAGAAAGACCAAAGTTTTGCTTGCTTTGGTAATACAATTGCCTAGAAAAGTTCTGCACCAGTTTCAGTTCGCAGAAGCTGCTTCAAACTGGACATAGTGGTCTATTATATTATTCCAACGTCTCCAGATACAGAGGCAGGTAGATTTCTGTGAGTTCAGGGCCAGCCTGGTCTACATAGTGAGTTCCAGCATAGACAGAACTATATAGTAAGATACTGTCTCTAAATAAACAAACAATACCAAAAATGTTGCTCAGAATAGAGCGTTAGTGGACTTAGGTCTCAGTTGTGTTTTTTTCTGTCCCCTGTACTGTGACTTCCTCTTGTTGGAGCTAGCCCTGTACCTCTGCCCTTTACTTCTGATCATATGGTAATGTTAAACTCTTTTCACAAATAGACTTGTTTGTCTTTGTATTCCTAGAGTTTACATTCCTAAGAATAAACTTTATAAATTTTTATGTGTTCTTTATATTTTAAGGCATGAAATAAGCTGGAGTTGAATTTTTGGAAATTTTGTACATTTCTATACATGTTCTCCATATGCAATACTTTATGCACTCATCAAGTATTTCCTCTTGTTGAAATAAAAAATTGTTAAAAAAAAAAAAAAAGCTGTTGTAACTATGACCCACGGTTCTTCTCAAGATGTCAGCCAAACATAACAATGCCATTGACATGGTATTGCTTTTGCTGACCAGAAAGGTGGAAGACTGATGGTATAATGAATTCTTCCTCTATGAATTCCGAAAACCGCTGAGGCCACACACTATGTGATAGAATTGGAGTGCTCGAGAGGAGGCCCCGAGATGTGATTTCATGAGGGATTAAGGTGGAAGCCGGGCGTCAATATATACAACAATATATTGGAGATGTCAGAGTCATAAGGCATTTTTAAAAGACAGATACATACAATGTAACAAGTATGACATGTCCAAGAGAATAAATATATGTCTCAAAGAGCAAAGATAGAGCCAATTAAAGCCTTTGAACGTGAAGGCCCAAATACAAACAAACAGGAATCTCTAGTATATGGTCTTTGCACTCCTGGGTTTTGGTCTTATTTAGGTGGAAACTTTCCTCACAGTATCCTCTTTAGGAATGGTAATGTGTATTTTCCGTCATTGTACACTTGAAGTATATAACTTGTTTTTCTTGACTTTACCAGTGCCCATGGTGAAGAAATTACCTTTGACTCAGAACAACCTTTGGACTTTGAAGAGTGTAGAGGCTGTTTAAGACAAAGGTGTCTTTTGAATTTGGACTAAGTGTATTTTGTATCATGGAACCTCCAGGAGGTGACGGGGACCAGGAGTGTAGTATGGCTTAAATGAGAAATATTCTTCATAAGCTTTTGAATGTGATCTCCTGGCACCTATTGGCTATTTAGAAAGACTGTTGGGAGGCAGAGCTTTGATGGAGGGAGAACACCATTTTGCGCTGGGCCCTGAGGGCTGATTGTGGTGCTTGCTTTACTTTCTGTTATTTCTCTGCTATTTTATCTATGACAATGGAATATTATCAGCCTGTTTCCTGCTTCTGCTTTCAGGTTTTTTTGGGGGGTTTTTTTTGTTTTTTTGTTTTTTTTTTTGTTTTGTTTTTTTTTTTGGCTTGCCTTCTAGAAGCTTTACATGAAAAGAAAAGTCTTTGCTTTCCTAACTTGCTTTTGTCAGGGTATCACAGCAGCAGAAAAGCAACTAATATAGTCAAAAAAGTGTTGTCATGAGCTGGGCATGGTGTTGCACACTTTAATCCCAGCGTTTGGGAGGCAAAGGCAGGTGGATATCTGTGAGTTCAAGGCAAGACTGGTTTAGAGAGTGAGGTCCAGGTCAGCCAAGGCTACACAGAAAAATCCTGTCTCAACACACACCTCCCCCGCAAAGAAAAAAACCTTATAGGGACAGATGATAGTGGAAATAAAAATGATTCCAAAAACATGAGTTAACCCAGACCCAGAAAGATACACATGGCATATACTCAATTGGACACTAGCCCAACAGAGATGTTCCCTGAATGTCCTCACTTAGCAGGGGATTGGGATAGATACTGGAACTTCCTATTGGGACTCCAGGTGAGAAAGGTAAGGAAGAGTGGGGAAATAAAATGATCTATGGGGTCCTAGAAACTTACAAGAAGACCATTAAGACTGGTGTATCTGGATCAAGGCAAGTAAGCTCAAACTACTGTACCAAACAAGGTCAATGCATGCAGTAAACCTAGAATCCCTATCCAGATCTAGCCAATGGACAGCACATTCTTCACAATTGTGTGGAGAGAAAGGACTGATTCAGACATGAACTCTGATAACCCCTATTTGACCACTTCCCCTTGGTGGGGAGACCTGGTGACACTGAGAGGAAAAGTGAGCAAACAGGCTACCAGGAAGAGACCTGATAGGCTGTGATCTTATAGTGGAGGGCAAGGTCCCCTTCTGTCATAGGCCTAGCGGAGGGGGATAGGGTGAAAGACTGAGGGAGGGAGGAGGAATGGGAAAATACAAGTGAGGGGATAACAAATGAGATGTAAGCTGATTAAATTACTTAAATAAAAAAGTTAACATTTTAATATTTTAGCAGTGAAGGAATATTCATAGGAATGTAATAAGAGTGAAATTGACTCCAAATTTGAAAGCAAATTGTAAACCTTTAATACTATATTGAGACATTTGTAATTTATTGACATTTATTTTGTTTTATATCTGTTTATTTGTGTGTTTTAAATCACTGTAACTGTGAGGACTAAGTAACTGGTATATTTATTTGTTCTTCTAAAGATCAAAATAAATTTAATAGATTACTTTTATTTCACTATAAAATTGTTCAGTTACAAATTTGTAGAATCAAGATCACCTTAATAAGGAAACAGAGTCTGACAACTACAGTTAAATGCATTTATTTTATTTTATTTTTTCCCCTATCACTATCTCTATAACAGTGGTGGTGATACAACAGGCATTGAAGGTGTTAGACTAGATAGGCATCCCATTTATTGCATGGCATGAAATAAGTAAACTATATGCATTGAAAGTCCCCCTCATATAGACTAGCTTGTCGTATTAAGATTATCAGAACAATCATTGATTGGAAGTAGACTGAAAAATGTTCAAGACAACGACTCATAAAAGAGGTCAGAAGTTACATATTTAAGGAAGGAAAAATTTAAGATAAAGATAAAGACAAGTACAGAGAGTCATTGGTGTAGGGAAAAAAGGTGTCTGAAGTCTCTGGTGTCCCGAGGAAGAGTAAAAGCTCATAGACATAAATGACTGAACTCTGAGGGCTAGTTGGAAAGCAATGAGTCCTAATTGTCAGCTGAAGGGCCATTTGCACTGAGGAAATATGAACCACTTAGAAGTGCTAAGCACAACTGTAACTTCTGGAAAGTTCTTTTAAGTTAAAAACAAGGGAAAATTAAAATCCTTTTTTAAGGATTTTAAGGATAAGAAATTTTAATTTTTTAGGAGAATGAGCATGACAAGCATGTTCTGAGTGAAATTTTGAGGTTAACGTTCAGGCTGAGTAAGGCCTAAAGACATAGCCCAGTGTTGACAGCTGTAATGCTGTTCCAAGGACCCAAATTTGGTTTCCAGTATGTACTTTAGGAAGGTAAAGACAGTCTGTCACTTCATGTCCTTAGGAACTGGAAATAGTATATATTCTATTGCTGTCTAAAATACAAAATTTCAAACTGCATAATTACCTTTTTATCCAAGAAGATTTAGAACTAAAGCACACAATCAAATAATTGGTTTAAAGGTACTAAACACAGTTCCTATCTGTGTGCTAGATAACCTATCTGTGTTTTTATGCATTCACTTATTTATGTTTATTTATATTCTATTTATTTATTCATTTGTGGACTGATATTTAAACCCAGACCTTCATCACATTCAGCACGGATCAACACTTCCAGCCCCACCAAATTATTTAATTATAATTGGTAACTAACATGCTTGCTTTTGACTACTTTTGATTTGTTTAAAGATTAACCTTTATATTTAATAATACTTTTACTTTTCCCTCCAGATTCATTCTGTCTAATTTGGGGTGGGGAGGAAAAAAACTAAATTAGCAACTTTTACTGGAATTTTCATAATTATGACATTAACTTTCTATTTATCTCCCTACTGTTGTTTTTCTATTGTTGTGTTTCTATTTGTTAATTTAGACATTTGAGTGTTTAAAGAAAAACCTAAACTAACTTTGTTATAAGGAGAATCATTATGTATGACGTAGGACATGGTTATGCAGGAAGTAGGGCAGAGACCAAATCATTGTTAAGCTTCCGTTAGAAAACTGGGTTTACTTACTTATTTTTACAGGCACAGACCACTTGAAGATGTTTTCACAGGGAAAAGGTAACATTACATTTTTCTGTCAGACCCAAATTCTATCTTAGTGTTCATAGTATCTAAAAATATCAATCAAATTCACATATAACTAGAAAAAGATATTTCTGTATGTATGTGACTGAATGCTGTAAGAATGAAAGGGAATAACATTTTGTAGACATTTTTGTCTTATATTTTCACAGATATATATTACAAAAATCCTCTACTTTTGGTCCTATCTGTATAGCACTGTGAAAATTTTCAGAAAGAAAACCCCTTCAGATTACTCATAGAAAGAAATACTATACTGTTATCTGTATATGTAAAATATATTACAATTCTTTCTAGAAATAGATGTTTGCTAATTATTGACAACAATAGGAAATGAATTAAATTTACTCACAAGGACAAAGATAGAGGGGTAATTCTATTTCTAGAAAGGATTACAATATGTTTTACATATTACAGTTAAGAGGCACATGAGGAACTTTGGAACAAAATCATTCTACCCGTTATCATGCACAGTTTTTCAGCTTCCCCTTTCAAAATCAGGCCTCAAGGTAGACTAAGGTCTTATTTTTTATTTCATATGGGAATGATTACATTATTATTTAGATTTTAATAAAACTTCTATCTTTTGGTCATTAAATAGTCTGCACTGTATGTAAACTATTGATTAAACAAAAATAATCAAATGCATTCTCTCTACCTTGCTGTCACCGTCTCTTAAGTATTGTCTGCCTCAAACATCTTTATTACATAATTTTTGTCATAGTGTGGCCCTGCGGGTAGAAAAATCCTTTGTTCTCAGTACTGCCAAGGCTTCCATCTTCCAGTAGTGACCACAGTTTAGCAGCTGCTTATAAGATGTGTTTGCACATCGTTGGAACTTTATAGTGACATATATCTTCCCATCTGGAGACTGTCATAGAATTCAGGAGATGTTAACATTTTTTAATCTCTGTGTAAAAGTGATGTTTCCTGTTACTTTTGTTCCCTTGCTGGATTTCTTAAGCAAAAGCCTTCTGTGGGAGGCAGAATGATGTCATTACACTCATGGCATAAAATGTTCAACTTTAGAGTGAGACATATTGTGGCATATATTTCACTACTTTTAAAAGTAGTGAAACAGGTGCTTGGATTGTGATATCAGTTTTATATGTTCAAGTGTGGAGATTTCTAAGACATGAGAATGACACTGGAAGTAATATTGCTCCTGGTGTGTAGTTTTACACTGTAGCTCTAGAGGAGACAAGTCCATCCATGGATATATATGTTTGGAACATATTTGGAACACTATTTAATCTATGGAGTATATTGATAAGAGATGTTATGGTTTAAAAATAAAAGAAAATCAGATGTTCAATTCCAGATCTAAGTGCATAACAATTTTTTAGAGTATTGAATCCACAACAATAAAATCATAGAGACCCAGGGATATCAGTAATTTAATTCTGTATTAGGTATTTAGCAATCTCTTATTGTTGTCATTTTGATGAAAAAGTTACTATTACGAGCACATTTTTAAAAAAGTATCAGTAGTCATTCTCATCCTTAGTATCAGAAAATGTTTCAAAAAACTGAAAAATCAATGACAGTTCTTGAACCTGTCAGAAAACTGAATGTCGAAATTAAAGTCACATTTTAAATATCCAGAACAGTTCTGAGTGAAAGCACAGACGTGGGGAGTTACATCTTCAAGCTGCACAGTTTACTTCCATTGCACTACCCTGGTATGAAACTGAAGACAGTTCCACATGTAATAGAATCTAGAAGTACGCTAATGCATTCATACAAATTGAGCTTTGATAACTATGCTAAGGCTGGGCATGGTGGTACACAGCTGTAATCCCAGCACTAGGGAGACAGAGGTAGGCAGATCTCTGTGAGTTCCAGGCTGGATTGGTCTACAAAGTGAGTCCAGGACAGCCAAGGCTATACAGGGAAACCTTGTCTTGAAAAACCAAACCAAACAATACAAAACCAGAACAAAATACTATGCTTAGAAGCATACTGAAGAAATCACAACCTCTTAAAATGTTCCTGGCTTAATTGATCCCCAAAATACAGAAGAATGAAGGTAGAGGTAATAAAATTCAGTTCAAAACAAATTAGAAACTGAAATATAAGACTCAAATTCACTAGAAAAAAAAACACAAAAAGTTCTTCAGGGTATCTAATTTCTTCTTCTTCTTCTTCTTCTTCTTCTTCTTCTTCTTCTTCTTCTTCTTCTTCTTCTTCTTCTTCTTCTTCTTCTTGTTCTTCTTGTTCTTCTTGTTCTTGTTCTTGTTCTTCTTGTTCTTTTTCTTCTTGTTCTTGTTTTTCTTGTTCTTGTTCTTCTCGTTCTTGTTCTTCTTGTTCTTGTTCTTCTTGTTCTTGTTTCTTCTTGTTCTTCTTGTTCTTGTTCTTCTTGTTCTTGTTCTTCTTCTTCATCCTTCTACTGCTTCCTCCTTCTTCTTGTTTCTTCTTTGTGCATAACTACTTAACAAATGGTGACCAAAAGCAACCAACAATCCAACAACAATAACAACCCAACATGCTTCTCAGATCCCTGGCATTTATATACCCTCTAAAAATTCTCTAGAATTCTAAATAGCAAACAATTGCAGAAATTTTCTACTACTGGCAAAATCATACCACCACTAGAGTATGAGGCTAATTATAGTTGGCCTGTGCAAAGCAGCACCATATCCCCATACCTGGGGTTAAAATGAAAACATATTATTAAAGTATCTGTGTTTTTACAAAACAAAATTCTAAAAATTTTACAAGAAAAGTCAGTTACACGGTTTCTCACAGTAAGCAATTATGGTTTCTATAAGCATAATCCAGTCATTGGGCTCCTAGATATTTATCTTATCCTTGTGTAAATGTGTGCCAACACTTTCTGATAAAACCTTTATGTCTAATGACCAAAACTACAGGTCACTAAGATATCCATCAATGTTGAATGAATGCAAAGGCTGTTACACAGGCTTACAATGAAGAAATATTGAGTGATAAAAAGAAATTAACTATAAAGTTGTGAAGAAACATGACTAACCCTCACATATTTATTGTATTAAGGGCTATATTCTACATTATTCCAACTATATGGCATACTGCAAAAGGAAAATCTATAGAAATAATAAAATGATAAAATTTTCAGGGAAAAAATAAATATTTTACAGGTGAAACTTACTAAGTGGCCAAAATACCCAGAATTCCACTGAAAAATTGGATGTATAACATATTTGTCTAAACTTAGAGATAGTAATAAGAACAGTAAAATAACATATATAAAATGTAAAACTCTCTTAAGATATTATGAGACTTAAAGATGGATTTAGGTGTGTGACATAATATATAATTTGCTTGCAGATATATAAAACACTACAAATTTGGTGAAGAAAAATATACTGATTGAGTTATTTTGGAAATAAGGAGGAATGCAGTAAGGAGATAAGTATAGCCTTATCTCCTTAATGCAGATACAATATTCATGCATAGATATATTCCTGTGATTTATATGTAAATAGAGTGATATTCAGAGACTCGTTTATTGTATTGTCTGGTAATGAATCACAACTGATACCATGCTCTGTATTTTTCAAGTACATATTGATTTCCAATACTATTTTCCAATAAACAGAAACAGAATTCCAGAAGAATTGAAAGAAACAACTGGCAGCTTGTTTAAGGCTGAAAGTATGAAACCTACTGAAGGGAAGAAGTTGGGGATGATCAAACACAGCACCCCCATCGCTGTCAGAGACCCCGGGATTTGGGAGTCACAACCTTCAAGCAACCTGCACTCCAAATACTCGAATATCCAAGCAGAGAGAAGGCCACCTCGGGAACAGAGGAACCACTTAGTAAAACCAAATCTGCAGTGGGCTCAGGCCACGAACCACATTCACTGCAGTCTCAAGAAGGTCTCTGGGACATCGAAAGGCTTTGGGCTTGGTTTTCTCTCTGCCTGCCTACTGCCTAACAGAGTCACCCATCTGAGATACAGAGATCTAAAAAGCAAAAGTGAATTGGGCACAGGGCATAACCCACATTAGCTGCCATCCCGAAAATGCCACTGCTTACTGGCCTGACCCACCTGGGTCACAGAAAGTGAACCAGGAGATTTGAATCTGGCTCCAGCCACAATACACATTAACCACCATACCAAGGAGGCCTAAGGGCCACCTGAGCACCTTTTAGCTTGAAGCTTTCTCTGCTTGCTCCTCTCCTGCCTGACCCAACTGGGACTCAACAGGGAACCCAGTAGAGCTGAGTTTGGTGAAGGTTCCAATACCCATTATCCACTATCCTCAGAAGGCCTCTAGCAAACAGACTTCCGTTTGGAGTACTCTCTGTCAGCTACCGACCTCCCTGGCCCATATGGGACACAGATAGACAGCAGTCCCATTAGAGGAACCTCCAGGCTCACTAAAAACAGAGACAACCAAATTACAAGAGGCCAGCACAGGAAGAAAAGCAACAAAACTCAGAGCCACACCACCAGAAACCAGTGATCTTATCACAGCAAGCTCTGGAGATATGAATATCCATGAATTGCAAGAAGAAAAATGTAAATCTAAGGTGATGAAAATGATAAAAGCCTTGAAGGAGAAAATTAAATCTCTCAAAGAAGTTCAGGAAAATACATTCAAAGAGATGAAGTAATTGAATAAATCATATAAAGAGTTAGAGGAAAATTCAATCAAACAAGTGAAAGAAATGAATAAAACTAAAGACCTAACTAGGGAACTAGAAGCAACAAAGAAAACACATGCTAAGTCAATCTTGGAGTTGAAAAACCTAGGGAAGAGAACAGGAGCTTCAGACACAAAAGAATAACACTAACAGAATACAAGAGATGGAACAGGGACTCTCAAGTGTAGAAGACACGTTTAAAATTACTAATACATCAGCCAAAAAAAATGTTAAAAGTAAAAGGTTTCTGACACAAAACATCCAAGAAACTTGGGACACTATAAAAAAACCAAACTCCAAGCGCCACTTCCCTGAAAACATTTTCAATGAAACCATAGAAAAAAACTTCCCCAACATAAAGAAAGAAATGCCCATAAAATGCAAGAAGCCTGTAGAACTTTAAATAGATTGGACCAGAAAAGAAAATCTTCCTGCCACATAATAATCAAAACATTAAATGTACATAAAAAGAAAGAATATTAAAATCTGCAAGAGAGAAAGACAGAGTTTTCAAAAACCCCAGAGACATGCAGAACATGGCATTTAAAAATGTTTTTATTAATTTAAAGATTCATTGACAATGAGACAGGTTAACTCCTGGCAAAGCCCAGCCTACCTTAAAGAAGATGATGAGCATCAAAGAACCACCTTATAGAGACAGCTTCAAATGTGGCAAACTAGCTATTAGGAAAAAGGTCCTTATTTCTACCAGATAGAATTCTGCCTTAAAAAAGGGCAAGCTTGGATGCAGGCAGAGTAGACAGCCAAACTCTGCCAATACAGGATAAGCAAGTCCTCAATAATTCCTGCCTCACAAATATGCATGTCAGATATATTGGGCCAGAAAGCTGAAGAAGATGCTTCAGTGTTATAGAGAGTTTTGAATGATGGATGACTATTCATGTAGAAAACTGTCTCTGTCATTTTTTTATTTGGAAAGCTAGTAACCTGCACTCCCAGCATACTCAGATAATCAAGTTTATTCCTCTTCAAGTCTCTGAGGGAGTTAAAGACCAGGTAGCTTAGTTTTACAATGAAGCTTAATTGATTAAGGGTTAAGATATTTTTAGGTTTAGATAGGTGTTCAAAGTTGATAATGACAATATGTGATGAGATTGATTTACATTCAGAAATTTAGATGCACCAAGATAGGAAAGATGTCTTCTTCAAGGTTGTCAAGTACAAATAGCCAAAACACTAAGAATGTAAGATTTATATAAATCCTGATTGTGTCACGGTTCTCCTTGCCATAGGTAGTCTACTGTATATATATGTAATAATATAAATGTATATGTACAGAAATAAAATAATTTAAAAAGAGCTACAAGAGAAGAAAACCAAGTCACATATAAAGGCTAACCTATCAGACTATCACCTCACTTCTCAACAGAGACTCTGAAAGCCATAAGGGCCTGGACAAAAGTCTTGTAGACACTAAGAAACCACAGACACCCACCCAGAATACTACACCCATCAAAACTTTCAATCACCATAGAAGGAGAAAACAACATATGTCATGACAAAACCAAGTTTAAACAGAGCCTAGACACAAATTCATTCATACAGAAGATACTAGAAGAAAAATTTCAATATAGGAGGCTAACTACATGCAGAAAACACAATAAGTAAATAACCATACATCTGCAAAACCAACACACACACACACACACACACACACACACACACACACACACACACACACACACATTCTACCACCACTAACCTCAAAAAACAAAAAACAAAACAGGAACTAACAACCACTGGTCATTAATATCTCTCAACATTAGTGGCATCAACTCCCTAATAAAAAAAAACCCAGGTTAACAGAACAGATGCAGAAACAGGACCCTTCATTCTGTGGCATACAAGAAACACACCTCAGTAATAAAAATAGACATTACCCAAGAGTAAAGGGCTAGAAGAAGGCATTCCACATAAAAGGACCTGAAAAGCAAGCTGGAGTATCCATTCTAGTATCTAATAAAATAGACTTTCAACCAAAACTAATCAAAAGCGATGGGAAAGCCACTTGATACTCATCAAAGGAAAAATATACCATGAGGATTTCTCAGTTCAATACACCTATGCCACAAATGCATGAACATTCACAATCATAAAAAGAAGCATTACTAAATCACACAACAAACCCCACACATTAATAGTGGGAGAGTTCAACATCCCACTCTCACCAATAGATAGATCCCCTAGATAGAAACTAAATTGAGAAATAATGAAACTAACAGATGTCATGAATCAAATGGACTTAAAGGATGCCTACAGAACATTTTACCAAAACAAAAAATAATATACCTTCTTCTCAGCACCTCACAGAACCTTCTCCGTATTTTCCCATATACTTGGTCATAAAGAAAACCTCAACAGATACAAGAGGATCACAATAACCCCTTGCATTTTATCAGACCCTCCTGTATTAAAACAGGAGCTCAACAACAACAACAGAAACAACCAAAAGCTTACAACCTCATGGAAACTGAACAACTCCCTACTTAATGATACCTGTGTCAGGGATAAAATAAAAAAAAGAAATTGAGGACTTCATAAAATTCAATGAAAATAAAGGCACAACTTAGCAAAAATTATGGGACACAATGAAAGCAGTGCTTAGAGGAAAGTACATAGCACTAAGCACCTTCATAAATAAATTGGAGAGATCCCATACTAGCAACTCAGCAGGACATTTGAAAGCTCTAGAATAAAAAGAAGCATACATACCCAAGAGGAGTAGATGGCTAGAAATAATCAAACTTATGACTTAAATCAATACATTAGAAACAAAGAGAATAATTCAAAGAATCAATGAACAAAGAGATGGTTCTTTGAGAAAATCAACAAGATAGACAAACCCTTAGCCAAATTATCTAAAAGGCAGATGTATTGTAGTCAAATCAAGAAAATCAGAAATGAAAAGGGAGATATAACTACAGATAATGTGGAAATCCAAAGAATCATTAGGTCTTACTTCAAAGGCCTATATGCCACAAAATTAAAAGTCTAAATGAAATGCACAATGTTTTGATAGCTACTAAATACTGAAATTGAATCAAGATCAGGTATACAAACTAAATAATCCTGTATCTTCTAAGGAAATAAAAATAACCATTAAAAAATAAAACCCAAGCCTGGATGGATTCAGCACAGCATTCTACCAGACCTTTAAAGAAGAGGTAATACCAATTATCTTCCATCTATTCCTCAAAATAGAAATAGAAAGAACATTACTAAACTTATTCTATGAGACCAAAGTCACATTCATACCTAAACGACACAAAGACTCAAAACGAAAGAGAATTTCAGACAAATTTCCCTTATGAACATTGATACAAAAATGCTCAACAAAATACTCACAAATTGAATCCAAGAACACATCAAATATATCATTCCCCATGATCAACTATTCTTTACCTGAGGCATGCAGGGGTGGTTCAATATACAGAAATCCATCAATGTAATCCATCATATCAACAAACTGAATAACAAAAGAATTTGACAAAATCCAACACCCAATCGTGTTAAAAGTCTGGGAGAGATTGGGGATACAAAGCATATACCTAAACATAGTAAAGACAATATACAGCAAGCCTAAAGCCAACATCACACTTAACAGAGAGCGACTTGAATCAAATCCACTGAAATCAGAGATAAAACAGGGCCATGCAATCTCTCCGTATTTCTTCAATATAGTATATGATGGCAATAAGACAACTAAAAGAGATCAAATGAATAAAAATAGGAAAGGAAGAAGTCAAAGTATCACTATTTGTAGATGATATGGTAGTATATATATTAGTGACCCCAAGAATTTTACCAAGGAACACCTATAGCTGACAAACACCATCAGCAAAGTGGCTGGATACATAAACAATTAAAAAATATCAATAGCCCTCCTTTGTACAAAAGACTAACAGGCTGAGAAAGAAGTTAGGGAGACAACATCTTCACTATAGCCACAAAAAAATATAAAGCATCTTGATGTAACTCTAACCAAGATTATGAAAGATTTGTATGAAAAAAAAATTAAGTGAGGTCTCTGAAGAAAGAAATTGAAGAAGCTATCAGAAGATGGCAATATCTCCCATGCTCATGGATAGGTAGGATTAATATAGAAATAATGATCATCTTATCAAAAGCAATCTATAGATTCAATACAATTTTCATCAAAATGCCAAAACAATCCCTTAAAGATCTTGAGAGAACAATTCAAGGCTTCAATTGGAAAAAAACCAAATAGCTAAGGCAATCCTGTACAATGAAAGATCTACTGGAGAGATCTCCATCCCTGACATCCAAGTATGCTATAGAGCAACAGTAATAAAGATGGCATGGTACTGGCATAGAAAAGGACAGGTGAATCAATGGAATCAAGTCAAAGACCCAGAAAAAAATCCCACACACCTATAGATATTTGCTTTTTGACAAAGAGGCCAAAACCATAGAAAGAAAAAAAAAATGCATCTTCAACAAATGTGCTGATATAACTGGATTTCTACTTATAGAAAAATGCAAATTGGACTTTATTTTTCACCCAGCACAAAACTAAAGTCCATGAGGATTAAAGATCTCAACATAAAACCAGACACGCTCAATCTGTTAGAAGTAAAAGTCGAGAAGAGCCTTGAACTCATTGGCACAAGAGAAAACTTCTTGAAGAGAACACCAGTAGCTCAGGCTTTAAGATCAACAATTAACAAATGGGACCTCATGAAACTGAAAAAATACTATAAGGCAAAGGACACTGTCAACAGAACAAAAGGGCACCTTACAGACTGGGAAAAGTTCCACACCAACCTGATTGATGGCTAATGTCCAAACTATATAAATAACTCAAGAAATTAAATACCACCAAACAAAGTAATCCAATTGAAAATGGAGTAGAATGACCAAGAAGCATTTAAGGGAATGCTCAACTTCATTAGTCATCAGAGAAATGCAATTCAAATGGACTCTGAGATTCCTTTTTATACTTGTCAGAATGGCTAAGATCAAAATCTCAAGAGACAACACATGCTGGTGAGGATGTAGAGAAAGTAGAACACTTCTCCATTGCTGATGGCAGTGCAAACTTGTACAACTACTTTAGAAATCATTCTGGTGCTTTCTCAGGAAATTGGGAATAGTGCTACCACAAGACCCAGCCATACCACTCCTGGGAATATACCTGAGAGATGCTCCACCATACTATAAGGACACTTGCTCAACTGTGTTCATAGCAGCTTTATTCATAATAGCCAGAATCTGGAAACAACCTAGATGTCCCTCAACCAAAGAATGGATAAAGACACTGGTTCATTTGCACAGTGGAATACTATTCAGCTATTAAAAACAATGAAATCTTGAAATTTGCAAGCAAATGGATGGGACTAGAAACAATCATCCTGAATGAGGTAACTCAGAAAAAGAAAGACATACATGGTATATAATCACTTATAAGCCAATATTAGCCAAATAATACAGGATAAACCACACTACAATATGGATACCAAAAGAAATGAAATAACAAGAAGGATCCTAAGGAGAATGCTTAATTATCATTCAGAAGGACAAATAGAATAGACACTGGAAGCAGTTGAAGAGAAGGTACAGAAAAAGAGCCTACTTTAGAGGTCATCTGAAAGACTCCAGCCATCAGGAGATCCGAGCAGATGGTAAGACACACAGCTAAACTCCAGGGTGGAGCACAGAGAGTCTTATATAAGACGTGGGCAATAGAGGGACCTGGAGGGTGCAGGAGCTCAACAAGGAGACCATTGGAGCCAAGAAATCTGGGTGGAGGATGAGAGTGCTGCAGAGACTGGTGAACCAACCAAGAACCATGCATGGTGTGGACCTGTAGACTCTTCTCAGATGTAGTAGATAAGCAACAGTCTCCCCATGGGCCCCATAATGGGGGTAGTAGGGACTACTTCTGACATAGACCCTTGACCACATACTTTGATCACTTCCCCCGATGGGGCGGCCTTACCAGACCACAGAGAAAGAGGATGCAGGCAATCCAGATAAGACTTGATAGGCTGAGGTCAGATGTTAGAGTAGGAAATATCCCTTTTCAGAGGACTGATTGATGAAGGAGAGGGGTGAAGGAGGTATGGTGGGATCATGAGATGATGAGAAAGGGGACTATAATCAGGGTGTAAAGTGAACAAATTAAAAATAAAAAAATTTAAAAATTGTTGAAAGTGTTTAAGATCTGTCTTAGTCATCTTATATCAGCAGGAAATTAAGAAAGGTGTGTGTGTCTGTGTGTGTATTTGTATGTGTGTTTGTGTATGTGTGTGTGTGTGTGTGTGTTTGTGTGTATGGTGCGAATATGGCAAAAGGACACATTCTCCAATAGATATAGTAAGAGCCATGATAAGAACATGTAGCTGATAAAGTTGTACTGACTCCTATCCAAGTTTAAAAGAGTTACCCACGAGTTAGTATTCATTTTAAGTAAATTATGAATAAAAAAACTGTGTAAAAGACAGAGAACTTTTGCAGAAGACTTTTAAATAATTTGTGTAAATATTTCACTATTTAAAAAGTATCTTAGGGGCTGGACAGATGGCTCAGAGGTTAAGAGCACTGTCTGGTCTTCCAGAGGTCCTGAGTTCCCAGCAACCTCATGACAGTTGACAACCATCTACATCAATATCTGATTTCCTCTCCTGGTTTTCAGGTGTGCATACTGAGAGAGCACTCATATACACAAAATTGTCGGCGCCGCACCGTCCAGCGGAAATAAGACACCGACAACCAGACTTCTTCTCTAGATCTTTACTCAGGATTTTGCTAAGCAGAATGGCCCCGAAGAAGGGAAGGACAGAGCTTAAGTAACAACCAAGTACCAATCAGCTTTTGCCAGGTGCTAACTCCTCAAAAGTCAAAGTCAGAGCAAGGCCGCTCGTCACAAGATCGTCCGTTACCCCTGCACAGCCCTTCACCATATGAGGACTTGTTTATCCTGGAGAGCACTCGCCAGTGGGAAGGCGGAAGGCGGAAACTGGTGCCATGTCAGGGCGCGGCACTTCGCAGCTCTCCACAGCTCCCCCTGTTTTAATTTATAAGAAATGAGCAAAGGGAAAGGAAGTCAGTCCGATCAAGGCTGGATCGTATATTATGGCCCATCCGATCGAGGACCAATATAGGGTTAACACTCAATGCCATCCCGCGTGCAATGGGTTGAGTCCCTGCGGAGTGCAATGGCCATTGAGCGTTTTGGGTGAAGCGTGCCTTCCGACGTGCAATGGCAACAAGGCTCAGTCGGGTGCAAAGGCCAAGCAAGGGAAGGGTAGAGGGAAGCGCATTATCTTAGGTTTCTTGATCAGGACTTAAAGGCTGCCAGCCAAGCCTGAGGGGACAGTCCGGCCTCAATGGCATAAAAGGCTTGTGCAATAAGGGCACGGTCTCTATTACGGGATATGACCAAGCGTCGGAGGAACACAAGGCAGAGAAAGCTGACAATCAAAAGGGCCATAGCGAGGGCTCCGATGCCAGCCCATTCTTTAAGGTGGTGCACGGCCTGTTGAATCCAGGAAACGAGGCCCTCTGCGGTGGAAATGTCCACTCGAGTGGAGTTCACAGTAACAATAGCAGTACGCAGCTCTGTCATCAACGAATCAAAAGTCCGGGACCAATTTCCTGTAAGATAGCTAGACAACTGTTGAGATAACTTTGCCGCTTTGGTGAAATTATGATATTGCACAGAAGTTATGCATAGCCCAGAAAACTTCCATTCACAGCCCAGTTGAGCTAATTGCCGCAGAGTATCATTCTGTTCTTGGATCAGGTCCACTCTCTGATTAAGGATCATGATACCCCCTCTTAGATTACTGTTAATGCTGGACTGAGTATCCAAACCCGTGGCTACAGCGGCTGACAGATTGTTCAGCGTTTGGGCAGTCTGGATTGAGGTGGTCAAAGAGACAGCTGCGGCCGTGGCTCTGACTGCCGCCAGGGAAGTGGCCGCAATTATGGTGGCGGTAATACCAAAATCACGCCTGGGGCGATACAAGGAGAGGGAGGAGGGAGCCTCTACAGGGACCGGAATCCATCGCGGCAATCGAGTGACCACGGCTAAAGGGAAGCGAGCCCGTCCCAACATTGACTATAATAGCAGGATTGATTGGAACAAGACAAGAAGAAGGAATTGTAAGAGGAGCCATTATACACAAGCCAAACAAAAGGTGGCCACAGGCATACAGGTGTGGGAGCAAAACTAATATTTCAGCCGTGTGCAACAATTTTGGTGACATTTTCAAAAGTCTCTCCTTCCAACTGAAAGATGCATTACCTGCCATGCCCCCTTCAAGCATCACAAATGGAGAAAGATCAGAGCAACTTCCATTGATGCCACAAAGTAACCAGACATCAAACAGTAGAGCTTGGTTAGGACTCTGCCAGGTAAAATTGTATCCTGCCCACGTAGCATTGTAAATGGCTGAAATGCGAGGGGAAAAGGTAAAAAAGGACTTTACGGCCCAACCAGCTCTATGGTTTTGGCACCCTGTCCAAGGGAAGAAGGTATCTTTTGTATCAATGCCTCTGCAAAAAGGGGGCCCACCGAGGCAGAGGTGGAATGGCGGGATTATCATCTTCCATACTAGGCCACCATCCCCCTACCCAGGTGGCATTAGTACTATTGAAGTTAAAGGGTTTTCTATCAAACCAACCGGCTATCTGATCGCAAATTTTGATACAGCCAGGAGAAAGGGAAATATTAGAAACCTTGAAAAAGAAGAGGGTATCAATTAGAGAAATAAGCAACTTCTCATCAGCAATAGCTGTCTCCAAATCTCGGGAAAGGTAAGGGAGTTCCAGACTCTTATTGGTACTAAAAAATCTGGGAAAAACTTGTGCGTCATGATGCACTGGCATCGGTTTTGGGAACACCGACAGGATCCCCCATCTTGGTTCCATCATCGCAGGATTCATTATCAGGAGGAGAAGCCGTTCTGGGACCCAGAGGGGATCATTTTGATTCTGTGGAAAAACACAAACAGACCCTCTTGCCCAGGCCAGCACAGGGTCAGGTCCGGACCATTCGCCTGTGAGAATGTTTTTCCATCTCACCTGTCCCCTGGATGTAGGATTCCAATTAGCATGACGTTCTGCCGCCGTACGGCCGTCAGCATCCAGGGTTAAAAATTTTAAAGTAAATAGGGGAAGTGAAATTTGGTCCTTGGGTGTGCGACCAGACCCAATTCCCCTTTTTGTTTTAAGAGGCATTCCTTGAGTGTGCCGTGAGCACGTTCTATAATACCCTGGCCTTGAGGGTTATAGGGTAAGCCATGTTTCATGGCCATTTGCATTTGAGAACAAAAGGAATGGAAGGATGAGGCAGTATATCCTGGGCCATTATCAGTTTTTACTAATTGAGGTTTTCCGCAAGCGGCCCATGCTTCAAGGCAATGAGTGATAATGTTGCGAGCCTTCTCACCAGATAGGGGCGAAGCAAAAATAATGCCAGAACAGGTGTCGACAGAGACATGGACATACTTCAGCTTTCCAAATTCAGGAATATGGGTAACATCCATTTGCCATATCTTCAAGGGCAGTAAGCCTTTTGGATTTACTCCCAAGCTTACAGGGTGGAGATGAATACTTCAGTTTGGGCAATGGGTAACAATGTGCCGTGCTGCCTCTCTAGTAATGCCAAATTCGATCTGTAGGGTTTTAGAATTGACATGATATAAGGAGTGAAAGGCTGCGGCCTTTTCAGCAGGAGTTTGAAACTACGATCGGTGCTTGTATCTAACAGACCGATTATGCCTTTTCCATTGATCTTTAACTCTAACAGTGGCCTTTTGTCCATGTCTAATGACAAATACATGGCTTGCCCTCCAGAGGAGCCAAAACCTTGGTCTCCTCTATTGCTTTCTTGGAAACAAACTGACCATGTAGGCTTGGTAACAAAACTAGTTGAGCAATGCAATCTCCCGGAGAGATGGAAACTATGCCTCTTGGGAGGAAACAAGGATCTTAACTTCCCCAGTATAATCACTGTCAATGACCCCAGGGTGAACTATCAAACCTCTGAGTGTGGACGAAGAGCGGCCTATTAAAAGGCCCATGGAATTCTCTGGTAGTGGGCCTCTAAAGTCAGTGCCCACTGGCTGCACCCCCATTTGTGGAGTTAATACGAGTCGGGTGGTGCAGCAGAGGTCCAATCCTGCAGACCCCGCCGTGGCTCTCCTGGTTGTTTGGAGGCCTGAAATTGGGCATAGGGGTTTGCTGGCTGTTCTCCATGACCCCATACATTTGTGGGCCCTGGAGTCGAGGGGCCCCTCTGTCCGTTTTTTGGCCGGGTGTCACCAGATCCTGGAGTTAGGGGTTGACTGTTAATGTCCTTGATCGATCTGCACTCACTAGCCCAATGGTTCCCCTTTTTGCACCTAGGACATAGCCCTGGTCCTGTACAGGGCTCCCTTTTCTGACCTTTCTCTGGACATTGGCGTTTCAAATGGCCAGGCTTTCCGCACTGAAAGCATGCTCCTGGCGTACTACCTTTTCCTCTAGTCATCTGCATCACTGCTGCGGCAAGGCCAGCATTAGTAAGGGGACCTCCCAGCTCTCTACAGGCCTTTAACCAGGCCTGTAATCCTTTAGCTTTCCAAGGGGTAATTGCAGTACGACATTCTTTAGTGCACTGCTCAAAGATAAGCGGCTCTACCAGAGGCATGGCAGTGTCTGGATCTCCAAAAATTCTGCCCGCAGCCTCCATCATTCTTGCGACAAAATCAGAAAATGGTTCTGAGGTGCCTTGTATGATTTTTGTTAAGTTCCCCCGGACCTCGCCACGGTTGGACAGGGACTTCCAGGCCTTAATGGCCAAAGTGTTAATTTGTGCATAAACCTCTGGAGGATAACTTGTTTGAGCATTAGCAAATCTCCCTTGACCCATAAGCATATCCATATCCCAAGCTGCATTCCCAGCCCTTTGATTTTGTGCAGCTTGCTGTTGAGCTAGATCCTGATAAAAAGATTTAAAGTCCAAGTATTGGCCCATGGACATGCAGGCTTTTACCGTGCTGAACCAATCAACAGGGGTCATGGCCTTATTGGCAAGGTGCTCCAGCTGAGCATGTATGAAGGAGGCCTGAAGGCCATAAGTTTGGACGGATTCAACTAGACTCTTGAGCTCCTTAAAATCTAGTGGTTCATGGTAACGCTGATTATTTTTGGCATCCACAAAAATGGGAAAAGTAGCACTAGCCTGTCTCCATACTTCTGGGCATGAAGAATGTGACGGCTGTAGTGGTGACGTGTCCGCATAAGGCGGAGGCGCGGACAGAGAGGCGCCAAGATGACAAGTCCTCGCTCTTGGGTGCGGCTACTTCCCCTTTCTTGTTCCTTCCCCCTCCTTTGTGTTGCCTCTTGGCTAATGCCTCCATCTTGGCCATGAGGTTCTCAAGCTCCTTCTCCATTTCCTCCATTTTTTCCTCCTGAACTACTCTTTGAGGAGAATTCTCCATCTGTCATGAGGCCATGGAGGTCGGGGTAGAGGTGCCCTCCCTCCGGTGTTTTCTTGTCCTTCTCACTGGAAGCCCTTTTGGACCTACTCTCTTGTAGCTGTTCTAATGCTTCGGAGGATTTCTCAACTGCCTGACAGCACTTCTCGTCCTCCAGAGAGCTACGGACAAGCCTCCATATGGGGCGGACTCCTCCTTTTAAGCTCCCCTGCTCCCAGGCGAAATCTAATTCTCTGCCCAATTTATCCCAGCAGTTCACATTCAGGTGCTCAGAGACCGCAAACCAGGGGGCAATTATATCTACTTCTTTCAGAAAGGTTACAATGACTTCCTCTTTCATTTTTAAGCCTTTGGCTTTCAATAGCTCTTTTAAGGCTACTTTGATTGGACATGATGACGAATTCCCCATGACTACAGGGTCGTCAGCCGTCCCCCGCTTTATGGCGGACTGTAATCTGTCTCGACCTGAGAACCTAACCTTTTGGGTCCGACAATCCCGGACACTTACCGATCGATCGCCCTGTAGATCCGGAGTTCTGAAATCTGGCACAACGGGAACTTTAATGTCCCCGTACGGGCCACCACTTGTCGGCGCCGCACCGTCCAGCAGAAATAAGACACCGACAACCAGACTTCTCTAGATCTTTACTCAGGATTTTGCTAAGCAGAATGGCCCCGAAGAAGGGAAGGACAGAGCTTAAGTAACAACCAAGTACCAATCAGCTTTTGCCAGGTGCTAACTCCTCATAGGTCAAAGTCAGAGCAAGGCTGCTCGTCACAAGATCGTCCGTTACCCCTGCACAGCCCTTCGCCATATGAGGACTTGTTTATCCTGGAGAGCACTCACCAGCGGGAAGGCGGAAGGCGGAAACCGGCGCCATGTCAGGGCGTGGCACTTCGCAGCTCTCCACACAAAATAAATACATAAAATCTAATAAAATAAAAGAAATATCTTAGATGAGATTCTGGCCCCAAGGCTTGTAGAAAAAATTAAAGGGGTCAAAATGACTACTATCAAAATCACAAATAGCAGCTAAGTAATAGTACAATTTGTAAATGCCCCACATTACTTTTATCCATTCTTCAGTCGAGAAACATATAGATTGTTCCCAGTTTCTGGCTACTACAAATAAAGATGCTATGAACATAGTTCACCAAGTGTCCTTGTGGTGTGACAGTTCAGCCCAAGAGCAGTATAGCTGGGTCTTGCAGTAGATCATTTCCTAATTCCTGAGACAACCCCATTTGATTTCCAAAAGTCACTTCAAGTTTGCATTTTCCCCAACAATAGAGGGGCTTTTCCCTTGCTTCATGTCCTTGCCAACATGAGCTGTCACTTGTGTTATTGATCTTAGCCACTCTGACATGTGTAAGACGGGAACTTTTAAAAATATTTTATATGTACATTTATATATTATACATATAAAATAAAATACATACAGCAAGAACCACAAAACAATCAGGAATTATATAAAATGTTACATTCATAGTGTTTTGGCTATTTGTACTTGGCAACCTTGAAGAAAACATATTTCCTATCTTTGTGAATGTAAAATTCTGAATAAATCAATATCTATCATATCTCATCTTTATCAACTTAAGACAAGTAAGATGGAACCTTTAAGTAGTTTTTATTTGCATTTCCCTGATGACTAAGGCTGTTGAACATTTCTTTAAGTGCTTTGCAGCTATTTGAGATTTCATTGTTGAAAATTCTGTTTAGTTCTGAATACGATTTTCCAATCAGATAATTTGCATTTTTATATCTACTATCATGAGTTCATTACATATTTTGAATATTAGACTGCTACTTGATGCAGAGTTAGTAAAAATCTCTTATCATTCTGTATGATGTAGTTTTCTCCCATTGACGGTGCCCTTTGCCTTACAGAAGCTTTTTTTAATTTCATGAGGTAGTATTTATTAATTATTGATCTTAGTGCCTGTAATAATTAGTGTTCTGTTGTCTCTAGTACCAATATGCCCAAGGCTATTCTCCACAAGTACAATGTGCCTAGTTTGGTATTGAGGTCTTTGATCCATTTGGACTTGAGTTTTATGCAGAGTGATAAATATAGATCTATTTATATTATTCTACATACAATCATATAGCACTATTTTAAAGATGATTTCTTTTTTCTGTTGTACCTTTCTGTCTCCCTTACTAAATATCACATGTCTATAGGTGTGTGGATTTATATCTGGGTCAGAAATATGATTCCACCTATCAACCTATCTGTACTTATGCCAATACCATGCAGTTTTTATAATTCTGACTCTGTGATACAACTTGAAATCAGGCATGGTGAGACCTGCAGATGTTCTTTTATTGTTCAGGATGTTTTTAGATATCCTGGGTTTTTTCCACATGAAGTTGAGTGCTGTTCTTTCAAGGTTTATAAAAAATTGTGTTATAATTTGGATGAGAATTGCATTTAATCTGTAAATTGTTTTTGGTAAGATGCCCACTTTTGACTATGTTGATCATACTCATCTTTGAGCATTGACGATATTTCTATCTTCTGATGTTTTCTTCAGTGTCTTCCGCTAAGCCTTGTAGTTTTTACCATGTAAGTCTTTCATTTGCTTGGTTAGAGTTACCTCAAGATATTATATATTATTTGAGGTACTGTGAAAGTCGTCTTTTTTGCTTTTGTTCTCTGTTTAATTGTTATTTATATACAGGAGGGCAATTGATTTTTAGTTAATCTGTATACAACTACTTTACTAAAAGTGTTTATCAGATGTAGGACTACATGTGTGGAATTTTTAGGATCACTTATATGTACCTATCATATCATCTGGGTATCTCTCTGACTTTTATTCTCTGAAGACAAAATGTAATGGGAGTAGATTGGGGTAAAGGGGAGGTGTGGGGAAGGTGGAAAGAGTGGAGAGAGGTCCAGTGTGGTGGAGACATATTGTCATATGTAAAGATATGTTTTCAATAAAAATTTAAAAACATGAAAACAAATACATATCTTATTCACTATCTATGGGAATATATTTTTGTACAGCAAATATGAAAACAAATGTAGGGGTTCCCACAAAAATAATAATAGAATTTCTATATTTTCCAGATATATCACTTCTGGACATATATACAAAGCATTTGTTTTCTTTTGTTTGTTTGTTTGTTTTGCTTTTTTTTTTTTTGTTTTTTTTTTGTTTTTTTTTGAGAAAGGTTTCCTATGTGTAGTCTTGGCTAACCTGAACTCGCTTTGTAGACTAGGCTATCCACAAACTCACAAAGGTCTGTCTGCTTCTGCCTCCCTGAGTGCTGTGGTGACAGGCATGTGCCACCACATCCAGCTCACAAAGCATTCTATACACAGCCAAAGACATACTTGTACACCCATTGTAATCCTAGTTAATGTACCAAAATGAAATAAAACAAAACAAAACAAATCGACAAATGCAAAAAAAAAGAAAAGGCAAAAAAGACATATGGATAGAGAAAATATCCCTTTGATTATAAATGTGTCTGTAGAAAATCCAAAAGAATTGCCAAATATGCCTTTGAACTCAGAAGCAAGGTTGTGGCAGGCACATTTATCATAATAAAAGATAATGAGATTCCTCTTCAATGATAAAAGGGGTGTGGATTTCAAATAGATTTTTACTTACATTATCAGTAGAACAATAAATATGTACTAATAATTTAATGGGACATATGTGTATATATATATATACACACACACACTCTGTGGAGAAAACCACAAAACTTTAATGAAAGCTACAAAGAAATACTGACTAGACAGCCAGTGTTTATGAACCAGAAGCCTCAATGCTGCCAAAATGTCTGTGCATCTCAATATCACCTATACACCACAAAATCTGAATCCAAACTGTAGGAATATATTTTGGGGGACTTACAAACAGGCAACAACATTTTATGGAAAGCAAATATTCCTAGATAGTCAACTTGTATAAGAAAAAAGAAACACAAACAAAACAAAACAACAAATATAAAAACAAAGTTAAGAACAGATGGATGGAAATGTTTAATTTACCACAAAGCTAATCATCAAGCATAGATTAAATAAATGCAAGTAGTAACTCTGTAGTTAAAAAGCTAAGAAAAGTAAGTTTCAATATTTCTGTCATAAATGATGAAGAGTTGATAAGATAGCTACATTTAATTTAATCATGTATAGTATGTAGAAGAAATATATGGGATATATATATATAAAAATTATAAAATAAATATATTTTAAATTTTAGTTAACGTATGTTTATTGTGTGTGATATACATCCATGGTTGGGCATGGGTGTGTGTATGTGTTTGTGTGTGTCTGTGTCTGTGTCTGTGTGGGGGTATATCTAAGCATACATGACAACCTGAGTTGAAATCTAGGACCTACATAATAGAAAGAGAGAACAATTCAGAAATTTTTTTCTCTGACATCCACATGTGTGCTTTGGTGTAGACACAGCCACAGCCACAGCCACAGCCACAGCCACAGCCACAGCCACAGCCACAGCTACAGCCACAGCCAAACAGACAACAGACAGACAGAAACACACACACACACACACACATACACACATACACACACACACACACACACATACACACACACACACCTAAATGGATAACAAAGATTGTCTTTGGCTGCAGTGCTATAAAAATTGAAGTTGTCAAAGGAAGGAAAGGTAAGGAGGAAACAAATGTATATATGGTGTAGTGTGTCATCTATCTGGAAGCATTTACTACACACTGACACTTGTTCCATTGTTACATGTTTTGTTAGACTATAGATAGGAAGTGTCTGGAATAATATTATAAAGTATCTGACACAAACTGATGCTATCTCATAAGTGAAAAAAACATGGTAATGCAAACATTACTGATTCCCTGGGTTCACATTGTGAAAAGCGGGGAAAATGTTAGTGCACAAACTTTTAGGGTAATGAAATGCTTCTGGGTGGCATAGCGCATGACACTATGTAACCTGGATCAAACAACAGCAGTTATGACCCCTATTGTAAACTGTGTGTCAGGATGAGGTCATTTATTGCAATAATTCTGCCACCATGTTTTGGGTAGTTGTTTGTGGTGAAGTTGTGTATATATGAGAGGAACTTGCCCTGTCCTTCAATTTTCCAATAATAAAGTTAAATTCTAAGAAAATTGCAGGTATAATATAACCAATATTATGATGGAATGGATCAATAAAACTATTTAATTTTGTAGTATTTAAAAGCTTTGAACTGCAATAAACCACCTTATTATAAAATACAAAGGTAAAGAAACACAAATATTCCTCATAGGTTTACCATTAATATTGCGGTTTGTAAAAGAGAAAGTAAGAAATTGTTAGATCCTTTTCAGTGAAGTTTCTACAGTGGAAAATTTAGGAACTTCAGTTTCAAAAGAGCAACAGAGACAAAATTAAAACAAGAAGAGACTTGATACCCTATGAGAATATACAGGGGGACATAATCCCCCTCAGGAACAGTCATAGGGGAGGGGAATAATGGGAAAATGGGGGGGGGGGAGGAATGGGAGGATACAAGGGATGGGATAAACATTGAGATGTAACAAGAATAAATTAATAAAAAAAAACATAAGGCAGGTTTGTAACTGTAGCAAAAACAGAACAGAAGCTGACATTTGAGACAACCTTTGTGATCTGGATTTCAAGTGGGGAAAATGCTTACTTTCTAACATGCAGTTTGTAAACAGTAGGAGGAAACAACACAACATCAGTTACTTCTCCTTTCTTTTCCAGTTTTACATCAATTCAGGAAAATGAAACTCAAAACCCAGTATTATTCGTAAAGACATAAAGTGTTCTCTTCAAGGGAAATGATTAGGTCACAGCTACTTAGTAATTCCTTCTGGGGCCCTCAGCACTTTCTTCTTTTCTTCCTGTTTTCTTGGCATGGGGCAGGGGGCTTTGTTTTGTATGTTGTTGTTTGCTATTTGTTTTTATTCTAGATTGTAGTTTGACATTTTTTTTCTAGGATAGATCTAGACAGTGGATGGTATGGAGGAGAAAGTACTAAGTCAGTGGGATTAGCTGAGCAGATTCCATTCTGAAGGCTCCATAGTTATGTCACCTCTCACAATCAACAGACGGAGAAAATGCCTAAGATTACTGTGCTGTCTTTTCTGCAATGCGTCATTATTGAACAACTGTTGAGTGCTAGATGCTATGCTGGGATATAAAACTATACAAGTAAAACATGTTTCCACCCTCATAAAGATTAACTCTTTTCTTTTTTACAAGTAGACATATTCCTATATATTTGTTACTTAAAATACTTTTGGCAAATTATCATATTTCATATTTCTTGTCACCTCGTGTATTGTTTTTTAAATATATTTTATTAATTTATTCATATTACATCTAAATTGTTATCCCCTCCCTTGTATCCTCCCATTCCTCCCTCCCTCCCATTTTCCCCTTACCATCCTCCCCTATGACTGTGACTGAGGGGGACCTCCTCCCCCTGTATATGCTCATACGGTATCAAGTCTCTCCTTGGTAGCCTGCTATCCTTCCTCTGAGTGCTACCAGGCCTCCCTATCCAGGGTCAAATATATAAACACTAATCAATAATAACTTATAAAGATATGGATGAGGAAGAGGTAGTGAATGAGGAAGCACAGAGCAATGACCTGAGACCTAGGAACCTGAGGGGCAAGAAGAACAGAGAGTCTATGGATACAAGAGGCACCAGTTACCACTGGACAGAAACTATTTACTTAAATATACTATCATAGAGGCATGTAATTATTGTTAACAAGTAACTTTGAAAAGCATATCAACTCTGTATAGAAGTGTTATGCATGTATTTCAAAACCCAAATTTTGAAATTGGCTCTATCATCAATATAAAAATCATGAGTGGATCATTGTTTGTACTTTTCTAGTCAGAGTTAAAAGACTCATATAATAGAAATATTTGGTTAGAAAAATAAAAAATAAAAAAGCAGAAAAGCTAAATAAAATAATTGATGTGCCTTATCCTGTTTTACTAGAGTTTGGCTTTTGTGTCTTTATTTCAAAATAAATTGCACTATGAAAATCTTACTTTTCATGAAATTAAATTGATTTTCTGAAAAAGTATTATATTCTTTTGTAGTTTCTTTTATACTGTGTTTGGCACAAAGGGTGACCTTCTGAGGATAAGGGTGCTGTGGCCTCAGAGGGCTCCCTTGACCAGTCTGAATGCTCATTATCAGTCCAATTATCCCCTGATAATTGGCTGCCTTTAGGAAGAATGGGCTGGAATGACTTCACTCAGCACCGACATCTTCTCAGCATCCTGCTCACTAATTCTAAACTTCCTAACATTCCTTTAAATAAGAAAAGAATATGAGTCTAGCTGTTCACACACTCTATTTGCTTAACAGTTAAGTTTCTATGAATACTTAAAGGCTACTACTGGAATTCAGGAAGCCCTCCTTCTGCTACAGTTTTTACACTATAAATTCTACACAAAGTGCAGTGCTCTCATTTTGTCTTATACAACATGGCGAAAAGAAAGAAAGAGAAGTCTCTCTTGTTGAACTTTGCGAAATTTACTCGTAGGCTAACACCCTTCGAATTGAGTGACTTGACTTGTTATTGCTAGCCAGCATTTCAACACATCTAGCCAGCTGGCAGATGTCCAAATGAGTCCAAGGAATGGCCAAGAAGAAAAATAGTGATGGAATTTTCAGAGGATAGGGTATTTGCTTTTGTGTGTTTCTAGAAATAATTAGGCTGAATTATATCCATGCTCATGAGGAATGGTGCTTCAAGTTCCAATTGGAGATTCAAATGTTCTCATTTTTCTATGTCTAGTGTTCCAGCCAACTTGTTAGTAGGATAAGGATGTTTGCATTCTTTAAGTCTCCTCTTTTTAAAGCTGTGTAAATTTGTCCATTTAATAAATAGTTCACACACTGGACAGAAACCAAGTGGACAAACTGTACTCACTAACCCTTTAATACTTGGCTCCTTTGTATGGTGACCCTGCCCATTATTAGATAATGAAAGAGTGTATGAGAAAGTGGGAGATTATTTATGATGGAAACAAAATGAAACTAATGGGACAAGATTTGAAAGCTGTGATGCATGAAAGGTGCTATGCAGGCAGTTCTGGCACCATGACAAATAGAGATAAAAACTCAGTGGGAAGCAACAGTGTGAACACAACTATGAAGAAGAAAGAATGGATTTCCTGAATGAATCCTTGCCATCTGGTGTTTGTTTAATACACAATGAAGGTCAAATGGCTACTGATCCTTTTCTCTATAGTCCAGTGACTACAAGAATGAGAAGAATCAATGAGTTTATCGATAGGTCTGGAAATGACTCGTCATATGATCTGACTGAGTCAATAAAATGCAAGTAACTTGCTGTTACTCTTCGGTGTGGCTCAGATCTTTCACAGGAGTTGATTCCTTTGTTTGTTTGCTTGTTTGTTTGTTTATGTGTGTGGTTTTCTTTCCAGCTTGCTGAATAAAATAGGGATGGGTGGTAAACCCATTCCCCTTTTTTTAAAGGCATTAATTATTTTGCTCTCTGTGTATGGATGGTTCCAAAGAAAGTTCAGGAGAAAAAAACTACATGTTTTTCTTATTTTTAAATAGATCTGTTAATTATTTGTTTCTGTTAAAATGTGATAGATTAAAGTAAAATTCTCCATAGTGCCTTTTTTATGTATGTGATTGGTCACATGCTTATTTTATATAATTATTCCTAAGGGAGACTTTACCTTTTTAAAATATGTTTGCTAATCATTATATATAAACAGCATATGCTTTGGGAAGTTGTGTGTAAGTAGAAAATATCCTCTTATGTGACATTCTCCTTTCTAAAGGTTGGTTCAATAATGTTCTTCCACAGTGTGATCTCAATTCTTACCCTATACTGGTACGTTACAGGGTTTTCTTTTGAGTTATTTTTCAAAGACTAAAATAAAGATACTTTTCTCACATTAATATTTCTCAGCTGCCATGAAAACAGGGATAGGAGTAGCCAAAAATAGAGGAACCAGCTGTGGGAGGCTGCTTTTTTTTTCCAGGATAACTCATAAACCCTTTCAAATTCATTTCATAAGGAGCGTGTTAATGCAAATACTGTTTGACATGCCTTTGCTGCATGCTGCAGATCTGAGACCTTAGGACTGCGAATGAGAGCTCAGCCATCATCCAGAGAAAGCTACTTGAGGGAGAAAACCAAATTTCCCATCATAAGCATTGACACATTCAATATTATTTATGTTTTCTCATTTTGAAATAATGAATAATTTTACAAATGCTATGTAATTAAAACAAGTGAGTTATTGTGGAGGAAAATCCCCTTTTCCACTAGTATACTCACTCTATTTTATTCTAGGTGCCAAACATTTTATTGATATTTTGACTTGTTCCTCTCTGTGTGTCATAGCATTCCATAATATCTTGACTGCATGTTTAAGAGTTACTCCTCCTTGTAGCAGAAGCATCGCTTTATATATGGGACTCTGCTTTTTCTGTTCACCTTTTCTGTATGTAATTCAAATGATAATTTAAAAATAATTGTACAACTTTCTGTTTCTGCCATAACATTTAATCTGTGAAGCTTCTCTCCACCTTCTTTGTTAGTCAGATACCCTGTCTACTTTATCCTGTCACATTCACTCATCTAGTGATTTTAACAACAGTTTGGTAGTTGCATGTTTTTATCCCCTGATGAACAAGCAGAAATTTACAGTTATGCAAAAGTATTTTACAATACAAAATATGGCTCCAATGATTGTGCTAAAGACAAGAGAAGTTATTTATCAAAACTCAAAACTGACCATCTACCAGGGATATTAATACAAAAGGATAACCCAACAGATTCATAAAAAAATATTGGTACTTGGTAAAAATTTGATTTAAAGGGCCTAAAATGACCCTTAACATTTCAAGATATTAATATTCTGATTGGCAAGCTTCTTGATGTCTTCATGCCAAAGTATAAAGAAAGCATTTGACTCATTTCCTGACATAAAGTGATGTCAGCTCTCTGCTTAGCCTATTCTCATTTAAAGTCACATGCACTCACTAGTCTTCTGAGGCTTCCATCCATGTTTGTTGATAAGACAAGAGGATATGGATGCTCTGCTTGTGCTCTGAGTTAACTCAGAGGCAAATTGGGGCTTGCACATATGAATATAGTAATGACTCCAGATTGGTTACCTTGCATTTTCTCAATGAAAGATGTACAATAGAAATATCACAGTGATGTTATTGTTATTACATTTTCTGTTATCGACCAAGAGCTTTACTTCTAATGATCACTTATTCATAAGTTGACATAGACTAAGATGCAGTTTTAAATTCAAACTTCAGATTAAAAAAAAAAACAAATTTGGAATTTGCGCAGCTTAAATGTATGTCACCATATATAATTATTATCCAATTTAGGAATTTTAACTGTGTCGCAATTTTTTCTTCTATACTTCATTTTGAAACAAAACTATAAATATATGATGTTTTAAGATACAGATGTTGAGTTTATGTAAGTAAATAGTCATTTTAAGTATAGGAAATCTTTATTTTGTCTCTATTATCTTTGTCATTTTTGAGAATGCAACTCATTAGATTCATCAGTTTTCATACTGCTTTTTCTTTCTTAAGGCTGGCATTAAAACATTAACTTCAGGTGCTGGAAAGATAGCTCATAGGTTAAGACAATTTGCTGCTCTTCCTAATGGGCTATACTTTGTTTCCCAGGTCATAACCATTTGTAATCTCAGTTCTAGGGGACCCAAGTCTCTCCTCTTGCCCTGATAAGCACCAGGTGAGAATGTGGTACATAGTGACACAAAACACTCATACAGAAATAAAATAACATTTAAAACTTTAAAAACACTCTATTTGATATGAACTATTTCACCCAAATATTTTCTGAAATCATTGAATTGTATAACTGCTTTGTGACCTATGAATAGCTATAGCTTCTTAGTCATATTCATCTACAATATTCCCTTCTTGGAAGCAGCTTCCCAGTTACCTCCATTGTGGTGTCTAGTGAAAGATGAACCTAATTCCAAGTGTTAAGTACAACTATAAGAAAAAGGTCTGTAGCCATGCCTGGTGGAGCATGCATGTAGTCCCAGCACTCAGAGAAGTAGAGGTAGGGGGATCTCTATGAATTAAAGGCCAGCTGGTCTAGAAAGTCTGTCTAGGATTTGGATGGAGAGAGCCAGAGGGGTCAATGACACCATAACGAGACGTACAGAGTAAACTAACCTGGGCCCATGGGGCTTCCTGTGACTGAACTGCCAACAAAAGAACATCATGGGTTGGACTTAGACCTGTTATACATATGTAACAGATGTGCAGCTTGTTCATCATGTGAGTCCCCTGACAATTGGAGCAGGAGTTGTCTCTGACTCTGTTGCCTACGTTTGGATCCCTTTCACCTGCTGGCCTGCCTTGTCTGGCCTCAGTGGGAGAAGCTGTGCTTAGTCCTGCTGCAAATTAATGTGCTGGTGTGGGTTGGGACCATGGGGGTCACATGAGGAGAAAGGGAGTGGGGAAGAGAAGGAGGGAGTTATGAGGGTAGGACTGGGAGGAGAGGAAGGAAGACGGCTGTGACCAGGCTGTAAAGTAAGTTAGTTAATAAGTAAATACACACATAAGTGGATAAATGGGAAAGCAAACAAACAAAATGCCTCAATAAGATCAGGCTGTCAGCAAGTCTATAGAGCATTGTTTAAATTGGTGATTATGGGAGAAAGCACTGCCATTGTGGGTGGCAGCATCCCTGGGATGGTTGTCCTGGGATAAATAAAAAAGCAAACTGAACAAGCCATTAGGGCCAAGGTAGTAAGCAGGTCTCCTCCATGGCCTCTGCATTATCCCCGGCCTCTTACTTCCTGCCCATTTTGATTTCCTGTCCTAATTTTCTTTGATGATTAAACAATGATATGGAAGTGTAAGTCTAACAAACCCTTTTCTCCCCAAGTTGCTTTGTTAGTGGTGCTTTATCCCAGGAATAATAACCTAACTAAAACAACTTGTAATAGTGATAATCAGGGTAAGATTTTACACTCAAGTAAATATATACTCTCTACTTTGGCTGAAAATCATCAAGGTTACTCTATTAATTTACAAAGTATTTATTTTTTTTACATGTTTATGGTATCTAAAATAATTAGGATAGCACTGGGGAGATAGCTCAGTGAATAAAGTGATCACCACGCCAGAAACTGGACCTGAATTTAATCCCTTGCACCCATGTAAGAAGCCTGGTGAGGCACACATGCTTGTAATATGAAGTCTCAGATAGGTAGGCAGGAGGATCCTTGCAACTTTCCTGCCTGCAATCTTACAAATCTATAAATAAAAGGTTATGAGAGCCTCTGACACAAAATTTGAATTGGAAAGTAATATAAGAAGACAGTGACATCAATTTTTGCCTTCATATACACATGTATATATATTTATATGCATATATGTATATACACAAAAATATATAGTTCACTTGGTGGTGTTGAACAATATTAAAATTCTTTGGCCCGTCAATGGAAGTCTAGTAAATTTTGTACTCCTTAGGTAAAATAAAACCTTTATTTATCAAAACAAATATGTATATAGTAAATAATATTTAACTTTAATTGATATAAATACTAACCTTTTCATATCATCCATATAATATATGAATTTGTTTGGTTTTATCTATATTGGTGTACTTTACAATAGTCTGCTAGATAAAAAAGTGAAAACCTAAGTTCTCAGTTAAAAATAACCACTCAGCTTTGGACAGAATATTTCAAAGTTTTTTTCCAAAGGGGATCACAAATCTAATTTTGAGTTAAGAATTAAGGCTATTTCTTTCTGAAATATATGCACTTAATATCTATATATTACCTATCTGTCTGTCTTTCTATCAATCTATCAATTATCTTTCTACCTATCTGTCATATGTCTGTCTGTACATCTGTCTGTCTACCTATCTATCATCTATCTATTATCTATTTACCTATCTATCATCTCTCTACTTATCATCTATTATCTATCACCTATCATTCATCTTCTATCTATCTATCTATCTATCTATCTATCTATCTATCTTTCTATCTATCCATATCAATCTAAAAGATTGTGCCCTTTGTTTGGCTGATGTTTGTTTAAGTAAATTCACACTAAGGGGCAAGCAGTAAATAAGGAGCTGAAAATTCTAACAGCACAAAGAGTTTGTGTAGGAAGATGGCCAAAGAGGATCAGACAATTAACCCCAAGAGTTAGGTTCAGTGATTCTATGAAAGGATTAGGGAGATAAAATAAGGTCATTTATCCTGTATAGAAGAAGACAGAAAGGTCAACAACTGAGAGCCAAGGATGAGGGAAGGATGAACAAAGCACATGGTGCTACTCTTCATTTCCTGTTCTGTGACAAAGGTCAAAACGATTCTATTCTCTGAACTTTGAAGAAAATCTTTCTGTGCAGTGGCAGATCCCACAGCTTCATTCACCAAACTTCCTTCAAACAGCACTGGATATTTAAAAACAGCTCTGTAAAGATCTAGGGTCTTTGGCTACATGCTGAGTATGTCCCAGCAATCTAATGCCCTGGATAATGATTCTGAATCCTTTGCTACACCCAAACTGTGCTGAACCATGACCCTTTGATAGAGTCTTCAGGCTTTATCCTTTCAAAAATGAATGTCAAGTCACAGCCATCAAATGCACAGAAAAATAACATTGGCACATATCAGTCAAATATAACAGCATCTAGTACATATTTTCTATAAATTTAAATTCAGGGAAAGATATGATCTTTTTCTATTCCCTGTAACTATTTTACCTACGATGTCATGATTATTATTTTTTGGTTACAAAGGTATGTAGACTATGTGAGTTATAGCCACTTCTCATTTTATTTTGCTCTTTATTACAATTGATTTTTAAAGACATCTTTGTGGATAGATAAAATCTGGTCATGGAAAAATCAGATAATGCATATAACTCTGATGAAGTTTTGCATATTCCCTTACCCTAAAGGTAATCCCCTCCTCTCACATACAAATAAAATTATTTGTATATAGATAGACACATAGACCATTTTGTGTAGTATCACATCAAAGTTTGTAGATTATAATGTTCATTAAAAGGAAAATAAAAGAAAAAAATGTAGTAAAGTTTACTGTAAACTTCCCTATAAATCAGAGGTTCTCAAACTTCCTAACATTCCTTAAATACAATGTCTCATGTTGTGAGACCCCAACAATAAAATTATTTTGTTGCTTAAAACAAGGAAGTGATGGTTGGTATATTGTACTCAGTAACACATGTAAAAAGTAGACTTCTTGTTTACAGCATGAAGGTGAACATTATAAAATACTGAGGAAATGATCTGTACACACCTACATACCCTGCTACTTAATTTTTTATATTTGCAAATCATAATATTATTAAGGAAAAACTAAAAAATTCACTGGGACTGTTAAAATATTCTTGAATTTTACAGAATTATATAAAATGCTGAATACTTTATCTCCTCACATCAGAAGTTAAGATTTTTAGTTTTCCATGTATTATACAAGTCAGGCATGGTGACATTTGCCTGTATCCTAATACTTGGGAAAATGAGGCAGAAGGATGGAGAGCTTAGACCAACCCAGTCTATACCATCACAAAATAAAGCACAGATGAAGAAAACAGGACAAACCTAGAACTAGAAATGGTGCTTCTGTGTGGACATAGTTCATCAGGTTTCTTTTTTGGTCTTGTTAGGGATCAATGTAAATAAAGTTAAAATAATTCACCATTTTTTACACAACAAATTTTATGACACATTTTTACAAATGAGCTCAACTACAATTCCCTTTTGATTAAGTGTCTAAGACATTGGCTTTCAGTGGAGAAAAATAAATTATTGATGAGTCACAGAAAGTTTTGATGAAATCACTGATCAGATTGCAATTGGTGATTCATCTATGACTTTTTCTCTGCTCCCTCAAGGTGTTTCATCCCTGCTCTCTAACAGCAATGGAAACAGAAAGAGGATGATACATTCTTACCTCCTGTGGAAAGAGCCAAGCTGCAAAGAACTAGCACAAGGAAGCTTATTTGCAATTTGGCTTCACAGAGTTTTATACAAGCTTTTATTTTTTGCTATTTATTTATTATTATTTTTTATTTGTTTACATATAAATTTATGTTATTATACATATATGCAATAAAGTACCTACAGCAAGAACTACAAAACAATCAGGAATTATATAAATGTCACTTTCATAGTGTTTTGGCTATTTATATTTAGCAACCTTGAAAAAAATCTTTCTTATCTTGGTGCATCTAAAATTTTAAATGTAAATCAATATCTATCATATCTCATCTCTATCAACTTAAAACATCTATCTAGACCTAAAGACATTCAAACCACAAAACAGCTAAGTTTAATTGTAAAACCAAAATATCTGGTCTTCAACCCCATCAGAGACTTGAGAAGGACTAAAAATACCTAAGTATACAGGGAGTGCTGGTTAGCACCTTTCAAAATGAGAAGATGACAGAGACAGTTTGCTGCCTTAACAATCACCCAAAACTCTCTATGCTGTTGGAGCATCATCTTCAGCGTTATGGCCTAAAATATCTGGTGGATATATTTGTGAAGCAGAAACTATTGAGGACTTGCTTACCCTGTTGTGGCAGAATTCAGCTATCAACTTCGCCTGAATTCAAAGCTGTCCATTTTTAGGCAGAATTTTGTCTGTGGCAGAAACAGGGACATTTTGCCCAGTGGCTTGTTTGCCACATTTGAGGCCATCTCCATAAGGAGTCTCTTTGATGCTCATCATCTTCTTTGAAGGAGGCCGGCTGTTGCTAGGAGTTAACATGTCTTATTGTCAAAGAATCTTTCGAATAATAAAAAAAAACTTTAAATGCCATATTCTGTAGGTCTCTGAGGTCTTTGAAGAACTTATCTAACTGTTTTATATTATCTATCTGTAGAATCGTATCTATCTGTTAAACGTAGGATGTATATTCTTGTGATAAAAATAGACTAGTAATGATGTAACCATGATTTGATCAACTAACAATTACATAATTATCCTAAGGAGCCTACAATAGCTCTTTCAAGGTATTGCAAGTAGGCCTTCTATAACAATTGAGTTGTATAAGTACAATATTTCATATTAGAGTAGAAAAATATATATAGTGTATGTGAATAATAATATTAAATTTGAATTCTATATCAATGTACCAAAATTAAACTTATTTTGCCCCATATACAAAATTCTATACCAGGGAATTAAAAATAACCTTGTGAGTAAGAATTAAGGTATAATGCTTGTGAGAATGTTTATATTTTCAGACAAAAGAACTGGGCACTGATGCTGGATCAGACCTGACAGGATTCATTCCTCTCAGCATGCTGGACACTGACATCCTACATCCATCGTGTTCCAGGACCAAGTGCTTTAGTTGTGGTTCATCATCTGAACAAAACAGCTCCCAGGGCAGCTTAGAAAAAAGCTTCTGATGCCAGTTAGTCCAGCAATTCAGACTATCCCACCCATGATTTTAATTAAGCCTGGAAATTCTCAACATTTAGAAACTGAACCACATATGTATTTTCCCCAACATATTTGGGCTCCTACAAAGGTATTATTTACCCAAATCTACTAGAAGAAACCTTAGGAGAATGACACCCTACTTCCCTTAAGCAGGGTTGGGGAGATCTTTGGCTTCTTTCTTGGGCTATAGATATTTATTTTCTTTGGAGGTTGGTTATAAGTTATTATTGGTCTTATTCAGAGAGAAAACAAAGTCAGGCTCAGGAATGTCCCTCTTTTCCTTTATCTTTTTTTTTTAGGTTTGGAGTTAAGGATTGTAAAGAAAGAAGGGAGAATATAGAAATATGTAGGGATGATGGGACAAAAAATAGACTATTGAGTCTACTCGTCAACTAAACGCCTTAATAGTTATTCAATCCAAGCTTTACACCATGAATCTACAGTCTCACCTTTCAGATTTTTCCAGAAATATCTCTGGGATTGATGTTGTAGGCTCAGAGCACCAAATTCCACTTCTTGTGATGTTCCTTAGGTAATTTAACTACTGAACATGTTTCTATGTACAGACAAATCTTCATCTTCCCTCTTCACTCATTACCAGCTCAGTTGGCTAGTGCTGATAGGAGGCTCTCATCTGCTGATATATTTGGTGAGTGTGGTGACCAAAACATACAAACTGTATTCAAATCTGTGAGCATTTTCTGCTATTTCCACTGTTCTAACTTATTTTGAAAATGTGGTTGTCAGTTCCAAAGTACATGGTCTCATGGTCTAATTCTCTCTCTCTCTTTTTTTTTCAGTAGCATCTACCCAATTAAAAATGATAAATAAAATGCTTACTTACTCCAAGAAATATGCGTGTAAGGTATTAGAATACAGAATCTATTTTTTGACTTATATTATACAGTGTTATTATAATATAAAATATTACTTTTGTTACATTTAAAAGTGTCAGGAAGGGAATACATATTTGGCAAGTATCACAGTTCTACAAATACAGAGTCTGTGTTTTGCATTACAAATAATATAAATTAGAAAAATGATAAAATTCTAGATATGCTGTAAGGTCATACTAACAATATTTGAAACATTTAAACCCAGAAAAGCCAAGTATTTGCGTTTAAAACTAAAGTTTTTTTGATTGTGTAGTGAAGTATGCTGAATACTTATTCTATATTGTAGTGATATCTGCAGGAATATTAATAAGAAACTAATAGGAAAAGCAACTGTTTTTGTTTGTTTGTTTTGGTTTGTTTTTAAAATATAATTTATTAAAATTTTCATATTACATCTCAATTGTTAGCCCATCCCTAGTATCCTCCCATTCTTCCCTCCCTCCCATTTTCCCCTTATTCCCCTCCCCGATGACTGTTCCTGAGGGGGATTTCCTCCCCCTGTATATGCTCATAGGGTATCAAGTCTCTTCTTGGTAACCTGCTATCCTTCCTCTGAGTGCCACCAGGTCTCCCCATCCAGGGGACGTGGTTAAATATGGGGCACCAGAGTTCGTGTGAAAGTCAGACCCCACTTTCCACTCAACTGTGGAGAATGTGCTGTCCATTGGCTAGATCTGGGTAGGGATTTGACGTTTACTCATGTTAAGGTCAGAGACATTCTTAAAATCTAAAAGGAGAATGTGAGTGACCTTTATGTTTACAATGTAATGGTGTCTATCAGCTATAATCATTGCAATAACATAAAATCTGACTAAAATAAATAAAGTTTGAATGATATTGAAAGCATCTTTTGAGAGTAGATATAAAAATATGCAAATCAGCTAAATTCAAGTGTATGCTAATTGGCCAACACAACTCTCACTTAACCAACAGTAAGGCATTCCACACTATCCAAAAGCAAATGGGTGGCTGTGTAGGTGTAAATGTATCTCTAAATTATTTTTCCAATAATAGACAACCTCTAACAAACAGAGACTTGGAAAAATAAACAAGCATAAGGGCAGAGGAATATTTTGTGTGTGGTTTTAATAAGCATTATGCCTTTTGTATTTAGCTGCTATAGAATTCCATCAACCACACAGAGCAAACAAAAGTAAACTTTGACTAAGATTTCCTGCATATAATGGGCTTTTGCATTTCTACAGATAATTCATTCTCTTTTTTAGCTATTAATCACACAACTAGATTATTCTGGATATTTTATTAAAATTAAAATCCTTTTTTCCTCCAGTGTCATTATCAATGATAAATGGCAGCTACATTTGTATGTAAACTCACATATATAAATGTATGTTGTTTCCCAAAGTTTTGTCAGAATAAGACATTTCTATCAGTAAAATATAAACAAAATATTGGTACCCATGCAGATAAATAAGAATAAGTGATAGTGTGTCCTACCAATCTTAATACATTAATAAATGATATTCTAGCCTACCCATGGATTCTCAGAATTTAAATTGTTCATTGGGATGTTTTAATAAAAACCTCTCTACATTATGCCTAAGGTAGCTGTGACTATGCAAGTTGCCTACTGTCATATCATTATCTAGGTCTAGTTCTTCTCTAAGTCATCTTTCTAACTTGTATGTGGTGGATAAAGCATTTATATGGAAATGGAAACAAATTTCTAACATTTAAATCCAATGTGGTTTCCAATATATTTCTAAAATAACAAGTGTAATTGATAAAGCTAAAGATGGCACTCAATTTTCTCAATTTATTCAAGTTTTATCCAAAAGAATATTCTATATATCTAAGAATATAAAATGTGTATATTGTCTAGACTTTATCACTTACTATATGAAATCTTAAATTTTGACTTCAAAATAAATGATGATGTTTTGACAATTAAAGAAATAGCAGTCACAGATAATAGATGTGAAGATATTGTTTCTCTGTGTGCTGAACATAAAAAATTTTCATGTTTTAATCCACAGAGGAAAAAAAAAAACTAGAGAAAGTATGGCAGTAGCACCATGCATGGGAATTGTTGAAAATGAGTTACAGGGATATGTTTTTGTAGAGAAAGAATTATGTAAGAATTTCATCTTCTTGTCTCATAATTTTGGTCACATCTTTATTAGTTTACTTGTGGATAGGTATAGTATTCCTAACTTCTTATATAAATAGGTTTTCAAGAACATCAGTGCTTTTGCCTACAGTACATCTACTGCCATCAAGCTTATTATTATCTACCCTAATTAACTTTGTTAATATCAAAGCTAATTCACATATTTATTAATATTAATATCTATTCAGTCACAGGAAAGCTTACTAAAATACCAAGATTTTAAACAGGAGAGTAAGAAATGTGGACCCTAGTCACATGTCATTGATGTCATTGTAAAATTGCCCTCCGTTTCTTGTAGTCATATACCTGGTACTCAAAAGAAAATGTTTGTAATTGGTGATTAATGATTTCAGATGCTAACTAACATCATACAGACATTTGAGTGCATCAAGCGACTACTAAATTATACTAGCATTTTGACAAGTAGACTGAAGAATGCATTTGCTTTCATATTGCTTCAATATCAAGGGCAAACTGGTTGGCAGATGACACAACACATGTTAATTCCAGTCCTCTTTTCTTCCTTCCAACCCAGCAACTGGAGATCTAAAGATGCTGAAATAATTCCGTTGTTAGATCCATCTTTAACAGTTGCCATGCATTGTTGCTTGTAATAGAAATAGTTCTTCTTAGAAAATAAAGATTTCACCAAAAATACTAGAAATTGATTTTTGGTTTACTTGTGGGTGCTTGTGAGGATCTCATAGATTTTTAACATGCTTTAATGTATTTGCTTAAGAACAAAATGCTGTCTTGTTATGTGCTATTCTTAGGTTAAGTCTGAATAAAACAGTTTTTGTATTACACAAATAGTTTTAAGGGATGGTAATTAGTGACTAGTGGCAAAGCAGCCCTCTGTCTTCAGAGGTTATCCCTAAGCCTCTTGAAGATTCCCCATGTAAACAAGTGAGGCCGGTTCACTCACTATCCCTTCTTTGTTTACTCTAAGAAAGGTCCAAGCTATTTAACGAGGGGATTACACATACTTCAACTCTATTGAGAAAGATTAATTGATATTTTCCTGTTGGAAGTTTTACCATTTGCACAGGGCTTCCTTTTGCTATTGTCCTGGATGCTGTGATCAACAGTGCAGGAGCTTCTTAAAAGTTACCCAAATTTCACAGCTTATCGGTAATCACGCTTATTATATTTTTCCTTAGTAATACACATTTAGATCCAAACTGTTAATTTGTTTGAAGAGGCGGTTTTAAACTTCGGTTGTTGGAATAAAAAAAAATCATGACTAAAAATCTGGATATTTTGGACAATATTGCTAACTGTATTATAAATGAAGTAGAGCATCGACTCAAAATCAAATATTAGTACTTAGAGCCAAATTTCCGTGAAAACCTAAAAATGCTGTATTTCCCGTCATAATATATATAGAAGATTGTGAAATAAAATTCCAACATCATATCATGTTCTTGGTAACACAATATAAAAAACAGGACTTCTACCATTTTGAGATATAATTCTGTGATAGAAATCTTTATAAAAAAATTCCCCAAAATGTGTGTATTATGGACATATGGCTGCATATTTGGATAACACTATTTGCATTTTTCAAACTTGCATTTTTTTAAAACACTAGCTTGGCTTTTGCTGTCAGAATGGCAAACTGCTAGTATATTCATCTGAAATTCTTAGCTTAACTCTTTGTCACTTTAAGATTTTATATAATGCTAAATGTTCACCTTTCCTTTTTAATCTCATATGTTACGGGCAGCAAAATAAGAAATCCCTTTCAAACCACAGAGGTTAATAACAGAAGAAGTCATGCTGTAGTGTGAAAAAAACGGAGAATAGTGTCAAAATCCAACGTTAGGAAAGAGCTTGGAAAAATTACGGGGGGGGGGTGGTTGGGACATATGCTAAAATGGTTTTATTTCAGATGAATTCTGTGCAAAAATTTGAAATTTTTATTTTTTCTAGGTTTGTTTTACAATAAACAGTTTTAATTCGGGACCATTTAAAACTAACAGCTTGGAATATAGAACACCAAAGAAAAGGAGGGAATCGGCAGGAGGAAACAGTGTTGATGTTGGTCACTGTGTTTCAAGATAAGTGACACTAAATTTGCTGCATGCTTTATAGTGTGCATCTTAAATTTCTCTATGACATATTATTCATGCCTAAGATCTGACATATTTTGCACATGGCTTTGCCATATACTTGTAAAAAAGACATCCTTATTCTAATACCTTCTTCCTCACAAAAAGCAATCTTATTTACAGGAATCAAGTGTCACTTACAGTTGAATAACTTACCTGTCTTATGTAATTTACACATATCTAAAATTATATTATCAAAAGAACATGTTTTGACTTGATTATATTTCATATAAATTGCATCTTCAAATTGCCCTTACTAATAATTTTTAAATTTTCGGGTAACCCTCATAAACGTCCGTGTTCTACCTTCTATATATGTTAAAATATGTACCACTTTAAATTTTGCAATATTGTGCATATATTTGGACATATTGCAGACATATTTGGACATGTTGTGGACATATTTGAATATTTCAGCTTTTCTCTTAATTGACATACTATATGGCTACTTATATTCCCAAGACACTTCAATCTGCTTTCTTCAAATTATGTTTTTGCAACGTGTTTATCTAATTATTATTTATTTAATAGTTTTAGCAGAAGCATTTAATTAATTAGTATCCGATGCAATGATAAAAATAAATACCATCACATATATTATGCCACTGAATAGGCATAAATTTCACTGGTCTGAATGCTGACAAATACAGTTAAGATTATTGATTTGGCTGAGTACATTAAAACAATACAATAAAAATATTTTACCACAAGGCAATGTAATATGACCACTGTATCAGCTATTTTATCCTTCAGAACCTAAATGCTAGCCTATCGTTTAGCACATTGATCTTTTTCAATAGTCATACCATCGCAAATATGATATTATCAGTTCCCATCCTGGGTGGTGATGGTAGGTGATTGGAGAAGAAGTGTAATCTGAGGAAGCACTTTGAAAGATAACCTTTCTTTACTCTCTTATGAAACACACAAGGGGAGGAGGTTGGAACAGCAACAATTGCTAAACTGGTGTGATACAATCTTCTCTGAGTGACATAATACTGATACTTAGTGACCATCTAACCTCTTTAATATGAAGGTCATATACATTCGGTGTCTGTATCTGAGATGGTTCTTAGAGCTAATTAATACTTTTTAAATATGTCAGTAAACTCCTTTAGGAACTGTTTTGTGAACCACTCAATATGTATTTTCACTATTGAATGTGTTCCAGACAAAAACGCCAGGTCCTTGGGTAAAGATGCTTATGGAAGACAATCTAGCTAGCAGCTTCATATTTGACTATGGTTTCCACAAATATGGCCTTACCACAAGAAATATGAAGGAAAATGATGTCAAAACAGGATACAAAACCAGCATATATTTCCAGTTGTTTGAACCCCAGGAAGTCCTCCTTTTTGTGGACCATTACTGTGAAGTAATATAAAACCACAAGCACTATTGGAAGGTTATAAACATAATCGGACTCTAATAATACAATTTTTACATGTACTTAATCCAGCTATTAAAAGGCATAACTTAAATAGAAGGAATGTAAAACTTAAACAAAGCAGAAGACAGCTGTCCAGAAATTAGCAATTGCTAAAGCACACAGATTGTGATTAAAATTTAATGTGGCTTTTAAGCAAAGACTCCTGCTTATCAGAGAGGAGGAACCATGGAGAAAATATTGTTATTGATTCCATCATTTTAAATGTAACTGATACTTTAGGTAATTTTTCTTTCATTCAGTGTCATGATTTAAAAGTTTGCTTATAATGGGCAGATCATTCTAGAGTAAGTTCATTTAAAATTCTTAGTCAAACTAAAAAGTGTTCCCCAACACATACCTGGTCACATCTGCTTAAGACAACACACAGTGCCCAAACCATTGAAGAAAACAAAAATACAGCTACAGGAAACAGGGGGTGGTGGTGAAAGAAGAAGCATATCATGTAAATTAAATGGTATTGAAAATGATATTTGTATTGATTTTTCAGGGACTCTGGACTTTGAAATTAATACACATTGATTATCTCTTATGTAATCTAAATTAATACTAAGGTAAAGGGTCTATTTCAGTTATCTGAGGACTTCAGAGTCAGAGAACAAGTGCCAACTTTTTAAACATGTAGAATGCCACTTTGTTGGTTCTCTGGATAAACAATAACAATACCTCTAAATAAAAATACTACAAAATGTTTTTTCCAATAATGTAACATATTTAGAAATGAGAAATCATGAGGATAGTTCTGTGTGCAACAGTGGCCTATAATTATATTTTAACTTCATGCAGAATTTATTGGTAGTGGGAAAGACTTTATACAAAATATCAGTGTGGATGCCATATCAAAGTTTATCTGCCCTTTTAGTTTGAAGCCTGCTTTTCAGAAGAGGACAGAAAAACATTAATCATTACATGGCTTCTATCAGGTTGACCAACAATAGCCAATAAGTAAAATAATTTACTGTATTTTTCTGAAATTTTTGCTAATTTAGAATTTTTATTTACATTCTGACTGAAGCTTCCCCTCTCTCCTCTCCTCCCAGTCTCTCCATCTCACCTCCCCCTAACTCCTCAGAAGAATGGAAGTCTCAGATGGATAGCAGCCAGCCTTTGCATATCAAGGTGCCATAAGGTTAGGTGCATTGGTTGTCTTCTGTTGACTCTAGAGAAGGCAGCTCAGTTAGAGGAAAGGGATCCAAAGGCAGGCAATATAGGCAGAGATAGGCTCTGTTCACACATTAGGAGTCCCAGACAAAGACTCAGCTGTACAACTGCTACCTATGTGCAGAGGTGTTAGGTCCCTCCCGTTCATGTTCTCTGGTTGGCAGTTCAGTCTCTATGAGTCCCTATGTACCCAGGTGGTTGGTTCTGTAGGTTTTTCTTATGGTGTCCTTGACCTTTCTGCCTCCTTCAATCCTTCCTCTCCCTCTTCTACAGAATTCCCCAAGTTCCACTTAATGTTTGGCTGTAGGTTTCTGCATCAGTGCTCATCAGTTGCGGGTGAAGACTCTCTGATGACATTTGTACTAGGCTCCTGTCTGCAAGTGTAGCAGAATATCATTAATAGTGTCAGGGGTGGGTTCTGTCATATGACATGGGTCTCTAGCTGGGCCACTCATTGGTTGACCCCTTCCTCAAACTCTCCTCCATCTTTTACCCTTGTACATCTTGTAGGCAGGAAAATTGTGGATCTATGATTTTTAGATGGGTTGGTATCCCAATAGCTCCATTGGATGTCTTTTCTGGTTATATTATAGGACATAGCTGGTTCAGGTTTCATATATTCATTGCGAGGAGTCTCTTACACTCCTGAGAGTTTCTATTGTCCTAGGTTTATAGCTTATGGATTATAATTATTTAATAGTGTGAGAGACCAAAAAGTTAAAAAATTACTTCAGTTCACCTCCCTGGGCATTAATCTATGCTTGCTTCTGAAAAGATGAGTTTAAACTTTCTCATATAGTAATGCACATTCATTTATTAGTTCATTAAATGAGTGTTAAATGTTGACTAAGTGCCAAAAGATAATGGAGACACTACTGTATGTATACACAGTTATATGTCCTCTTAGTAAGTTTGCACATGTGCATTGGCATATGAGGCATTAAATACCAACTTAGATATTTTTTTAATGTGTATTAGTGAGCAGATTATTAGTCATTATAGACTTACCCAAATAAACCTAAGTAATGCAACACTCACTATGAGAGCAATTCTTCCTGTTTTTTAAAATTATACCATTTAAGTGGTAGGATTTTAGTACTACCAAAACATATATATACTGTATATTCTATATATATTATAAATATACATATATGTATGTATAATATATTATATATGTATATATTTTATATCTATAATACATACATATATAATTTAACTCAGGTCCCAAGACTTGCAGAGCAAGTAAATTCTTGATTAATACTATAACAATAGCATAAATACTTTAATTGTTATGATATTAGGTGTTTTGGGTTTTGTAGTATACATAGTTAGGTAGTATGTGCCTTCATTTGGATATATATAGAAACTACCTATTCTCCTTGGATTTGGCAATCTCCATTCCAATATTTCCAGCTCCTTGTTGTTCAGTGAGGGTATTTTCTAGTTAGATTAACATTGTTCTAATTATTTTTAATTTTTAATGTTTATATTACTTTAAAATACATATGTGATTGAGGTGTGCAAGTGAGTGAATGCATGTGCCTGTGGAATCGTCTGTTCCCTCTGAAAGGTGGAGTTTCAGGCAGTCATTAGTTGCAGGATATAGGTTGTGGGAGGTGAACTTGGTCTTCTGCAAGAGCCATTTCTCCAGCCCCTTTCTAAACAAACATGGCTCCTCCTGTTCCTATCTGAGTTTGTTATTGGATGGATCAAGAAAAACATGTCGATCTAACTGCACAAATTGTCTCTGCAATATGAATCACATGACATGGTCTTCTTGAGTGCAAAGTGTGAAAGGTAAAATGGAAGTAAATGCTTGGGACATTCTTATTAATTGTTTTTTCTTTTCCAGACATTGTTATATTTCTCTTGAGATAGTTTTTGTTATATTTATTGTGACATTTAATGCTTTATCATGTATGAGACATTGCTAATAATAATAGCACTGAATATGTTTGAACAGCTTTTAAACAGAATATATTGTTCTGCTACTATTTCATCTTATCCTCAAAATTTAAAAGCTTTCCTAGTGCAAAAATTCCAGAATGGATGGGGGAGGGTTCCCTAGCTCCACCCCTAGCTAAGAAACTGTCAGCTGTCTGTGTCTCCTGTGAAAGGAAGAGAAAATTTTCTTCACTACTGTGGCACCCCTAGTATATTGTCTACACTCCAATGTATGGTGACCCTCCATCCATACACATAAAGGAAACACTAATTGGACTCAATAGGTTATAAGAATGATAAAAGAAGATATAAAGTTGAGAGAACAATACACTAGAGGGAAATCTGGGAGAAGTTAAATATGAATGGAAATGCTCTCAAAATATATTTTATGAAAAATCACAACCATGGCTTCATTCTGGGAATAGGGCTTCTTCATTCTCATCAATGGGAAGTAAATAATGTACTTAGAGCCAGATTGCAACATTTCCAATTTCAAAATTAAATGGTTCATTGTCAAGGACTACAGTTTAGTACACAAACAGAATATATATTTAAGTGCAAACATGGGAGTTTGAGTTGTTTATATAACAGTCTCTATGTCATTACTAGTTTCAGGGTCTATAACAACTTAACACCTAGTTTTGGAAATGGGGATAAAGGTTGGAACAGTCATAGACATCCTCCTGTCTCATACTCTCAGGATGCTGAGGTAAGAGAGTCTTGAGTTTACAACCAGCCTGTCAAATATAGGGACTCCAAGAACACATAAAGGAGCTGGAAGTGTAGCTCAGTTATACGGCATACAATCTTAGCATACTTGAGGGTTTGAGTTTACTTCTGGTGCTGAAAAAGAGTGAGCAAAAAAAGCGATGGTTCTATGGTTAAGAGTACTGGTTGCTCTTGTATAGGACTGAGGCTCAGTTCTCAGTAACCACATAGTGACTCACAACTGCCTACAACTTCAGTTCAAGGGGATCTATTTCTATTTTCTGGCTTGGCTAGGTAACAGGCATACATGTGATACAAACACATACATGAAGCCAACTCTCATACACATAAAGATAAATACACCTTTTTAAAAAATCCTATAAAGTTGGGGTATTTGATGAGATAATGTTAAAAACCTCATTGGCACTTTGTCAAATTAGTTCTATATACTGTAGCTTATTATTAAAATATACAGAATACATGGTAGAAGTACACAACAATGTCAGTACTTTCTATAAACCTTTCTCGTTCTTGAAAATTTCTTTGTTTATGTGAGATCCTTTTTCCCACAACAATGAAACAGCAAGAAAGGAAGTTGGATCTTTTGGGGTGGCCCAGAGAAAAAATACAGACATACTATGTATTAGGGAATTAATGTGTGTGTAGGGGGCTGGAAAGACGATTCAGTTCATGTATTGCTTTTCCAGAAGAGCAGAGTTTGGTGCCCAGTACCTACACTGGCAGCTCACAGCTAACTTAGCTTCAGTTCCAAGAGGAGGTTTTCTGTCTGTCCCTGTCTGTATCCCTCCCTTCCACCCTGCAGCACATCCTCCCTCCCTCCCACCCTCTCATATATATATATAAAAAAAAATGAAGGGAGAGAGAGAGAGAGAGAGAGAGAGGAGAGAGAGAGAGAAGAGGAGAGAGAGAGAAGGAGGGAGAGAGAGAGGAGAGAGGAGAGAGAGTGAGAGAGAGGAGAGTAGAGAGAGAGAAGAGAGGAGGTAGAGAGAGAGAGCGGAGAGAGGAGAGAAAGAGAGATGAGAGAGGGAGAAAGAGAGAGACGAGAGAGGAGAGAGAGGAGGGAGGTAGAGCGAGAGAGAGAGAGGACGAGAGGGAGAGGAAGAGGAGAGAGGAGAGGCGAGGAGAGAGAGATAGCCTGTAGACCTATGGCTGCTCCCATGATGATGTAATGTAATCATTCACAAGAGAATTTTAATATTTCTCCTCTTTTTACTCAGCATTGTTGTGTTGGTCCTTGTATTGTCCTCACTATACCTATGAAGACCCCATTCAGAAAGCAGAGTTCTTCTCTGCTGTCTTCTTAAGCACCTTAGATTCATAGAAATTCTTTATCTTTTTTCTTCTAAGACCTATGTTTACAGATAGTCAACTGATTTCAAGTGTTACTGATATAATTTTTTACTCACCTTTCGGCAAGTATTCAAGTGGGCATATGTTTTGGGTTGCTAGGACCTTAATCTTTTTCTTTTTCCTCATTACAAAGATTATTGAAGCAGCAGGTCTAAGCTTTAAAAAAGATTTGCATACATCTTTGAAAGCTAATACTTTACATTGTGCTAAATGATAGTGCTTCTTAAAATTGGATATGTTATATTGTAAATAAGGTTAAAATGACAAAGAACCAGGAGTGTTAGAAAACCAGGGTCTTGTTACCTTAATCGCAGGTTAGATACTGTTTTACGAGAGAGCACAGTAGTTTAATGGATATTTGTCAATTTAAATTAAATTGTAACTTTGGAGACAGTAAGTTAAAAACTTAAAACAGTCATATGATATTATGAAGTACATCGTACACACATTAAGAGATCTTACAGCAAGGAAACCAAAGATAGAAAATACTGGTTCACATTTCAAACCACAATAAGTGTGAATCTAGCCTCAATTTAATAAAAATGTATAATGCAACTTTCTTCCTTGGGTTAAATGTCTTACAATTGCTCTTGGATGGGCACTTGTTTCCCATTATTGGCCATTTTAATTGACTTATCCACTAGTTATCTCATTTAAAGATCACTTATAGTATTTGGTGCTCTTCACTGAGTGATACACTCTGTTCCTGCCTGGCCTGACAACAAAACAGTTTACATATTTTTGAACTTCATCTGAAAACTGATTTTAAAATCCATATGGGAAATCTAATTTCTCTGAAAATATATACACACAAGTCTGCTCAGAGGTGGCCAAAATAAATTTCATTTTAGGAGACAGGAAGGAAGCTGATATAAGAAAGTGGAAAATCTGAAGTAAGTGGGTACTTTCCCTGACAGAGATCGAAACCCACCTCTCCCTAGAGAAGATCGGCAGTGGGTGCGGAACACTGACACTGGAAAAGTAGCGTTACTTTCTAGCAGACTACATTAGAGATTCAGCAAAAGAGGGGATTGCTTTACAAGCCCCTTCTTGTTTTTCATGTATCAACTGGCAGGTGCTATAAACACATATAGACAACAAGCCCCTGCACTTGCTATACTCCGGGACCCCAAAAGAATACAGCTGTGATCTCCAAAATGACCATGTTGAGAACTGAGCAGACACTCCACTCTCTGGCTGGCCAGAGAGCTTACCTTTAACTTGGCTTCAAAGGGGATACCTGTTCTGAGAGGTTGCTTCATCCCAGCAACCTCTTGCCGAAGTGGAAATATGTTCAGGAATTGGCTAGTGCTTTTCAAATATTAACAGCAGGGGGAAAAATCTTGTCTTCTAAATGCCCGGCTTTGCTGGAAGCAAACCTTCATTCCACAGCTCTTTGATTTCAGAGAGGGAGTCACAGCAAAAATGGGAAAACCCCGACCTTAGCTTGAGACCAGAACCTGTGTTTAATACATCCACACATTCGTGTTTAAGGATATCATGGTAAATAAACAATCACTGTCTACAGTGAAGCATGCGTCTTCTTTTTTCCACACTGTAGGCAGCAATTTGGCCCAAGACTGTATCGTTTCTGCGTGGTTCTATTGCACGCTACCTTTTTCTCACTTGAATTGTACTTTTGGCTGTCATTTGCGCTTTTGAATAGAAGTTTACATTAGTGGAGAATATCATAATAGCATGTCTCCTTTTCCTGAGTTGATCTACAAATTAAAAAAAAAGATAAGGCCAAAACTCCTTTTGTCCTTGGAAAAATATGCCATCTGCATTCAGCTTATGATATTCAGCTGGGAACAAACTCCTAGCATAAGGATGTCGTTAATACAACCCTCAAGTTAAACTGTAAATTCAGAGTACTTAAAACACCGTATAGTAGTCAAAGCCAGTAAAATCGACCCTGTATATTTTTATTTCATCTCTGTTGGATCATATGATATTTAATAATTGGTTCTGGCACCTCATTGCAAATTATTATAACTTTGAGATACAACAGTCCTATTGAGCATATGGGCAGCACAGGCTCTGAACATATATATGATGCCGCCTCTCTAGAGGACCTTCTGTCTTGTTTTCCTTAGCTTGGAAGGGTCAGGTAAATTTTGTTGTGTCGTCATGTGTTAAGATTCTCCAGTCTCTGTTTTGCAGGGTAAATGCTTAATGCAACTGATTTTTTCCCCCTAACTGTGAAAAGTTTCCTTGCAAAGCCAAAAGAGACATCCATGCATCTGGGGTGCAGTTCTATTGAGCTGTTACTAAAGCAGTTACAAAGTGCTTCCAGTATCAGTGCATAGGAATTCATTAGTGCAGGAAAGGTTTTTTTCCCTTCATGCCATATTGTGTTCCAGTTTAACTACAAACTTCAAGACTTTTAGGAGTCAAGAGACCTTCCTATGCTATTAGTAGCATATGATACTTCTTCCTTCATCCTAGAGAAGATGAGAAGCTGATGGTAAAATACGTTTGACTCCAAGAAACATTTCTTAGAGTAAAACATTTCTCCCTTCAGCTTTTTTTTTTTCCAGCTCCACTCGATATAACACCCTGAGACAGTACTGGGAAGATCATTTCCAACTCACATTCCTGTAGGGCTGTTTTCAATATTCCTGATGCTTTGCCTTTATATCTAGCTTATGAGCTTTGATTTGCTCTTATATTATTTCACATTAATTGCTATATTGTTTATCGCTACATTCAAACTTAAAATAATATGTGCACAGAGGCAATAATTACATGGTACATTGTCCTTCCAAAGAGATGTCAAGATGGACATTGGTGGGTGAAGTGTGCAGAAGGTGATGATTTTTAACTTATATTGACATTTTGAGACAAAGCTGGTTCAATTTCTCCTGGTTTCATTATAATACCTAATAGTAATTTCTCTTTGTCTGTCTTATAATTAGTCATTATGAATATGGCTCAGCTAAAAATTTCATGAGGTAGGAGGTCAATGGTTAAAGAAAAATTCAAGCTTTATTTTTTTCCATTGCTACAGCAATGCACTCAAAATGACTTGTTGGTGGAAAAGAAATAGTGATATGCGAGTCTGTATTTCTTACCTGTTATGAAACTAAATATTTAATTTAAAAACAGCTTTATGCAAAAGCACTTTGTATCTATAGTTTTATGCAGGTGTACTTCATCTAGATAACTCTTAAAAAGTATTTTGAAGCTGCATATATTGATACATGACTGTAATTCTTGTACCGGAGATGCTGAGGCAGGAGGATATTAAATTCTAGCCAGCCTGGGATGGACAGTTAGACCCTGAAACATGAAAAACAATATCAGTGTGACATTCTGGAGAGTAGTTTTCCCCTTTTTTTATAATTACAAAATCTATCTCCCAGTGAACCATCTACCCTTCCGCCTGCCCTGGAGGATCTCCTCCACAGTTGACTTAGCAGGTAGCCAGTACAAATATTAAGAACTATCCCAACCCTGACAAGCAGCAAGCCAACACCCTGCTGACCCTGGCTGAAGAGCAAGAAACTACAGTTCTATTCATACCACAGAGCTGAAAGTATCTTTTGCCACCAGGGCTTGCTTGCCTTACATTATGAACTGCTTGCTTGGCAGCATATAAGCCAGTAGGTGGAGTGCTTGCTAATAGTAATTGAATACACAACTTGAACTTCAAAGAAGAAGCCACTTTTCCTATTATAAATTGCTAAAATTGTATGTATGCTGAATTCTTTCTACAGTTACAGGTATTTGAAAAAAGAAACACCAGAGCAGGGTTGAGATAAATGCAGGGCTGCAGTTACGTAGTAGAACACAGAGGCAAATCGTACCCAGGCTCATGTCATCATATGGTATAAGCAGTACGTAAAAGGACAGTGTCTCAAATGTTCAAGTGCGTTTGATTCAGTAAATAGATCTAAATCCCGCTGTTAAAAAGTTTTAGTATTTATGTCGTTCAAAGGACACACTACTATTGAAGTGCTGTACAGGAAAAACCTTAGGTAGAATTAATTACATGTGTTGATCATCATAGTAAATTCAATACCATTGGAAAGAAAAGTTGCAAGAGATGCTTCCAAAATAAAGTGTAACTTTCATCTGAGAGTGCTTGTTTTCCTCCAAAAGAAGGCTTTCAAATGTATTTTAAAGCTACAGCTAGAGACTTGCTAACTGTATCACTCTAAATCTATCTATATCACACCTAAAGATGTTAAAGCAACATTTAGAACTCCAAGGAGAAAACAAGCAACAGAATTTAGAAAGCAGGAACCACATGGAAACAAGAAAAGTCTTCAGTCATTTTTTAAGAATGTGAGTTACATGATGTGGAAAATGAATATTTGAGAGTTTTAAAAAAGAACCTCATTCCTTATCGGGAACACTTGCATGTCTCATTCTGTGCCTTGGGAAGCCTGCAGTCTGCATGGCTAGGAAAAAACATTTCATTTAAAGAGGCATTGTACAATCAGCAAGGCAAAGACTGCTGAACACAGAGCATTTCCCCTTTAACTTTTTAATCTAAAAATAATAAATTCTGTCGAAAGTAAGATTTTAAGGCAAAATATCATGCTATATAGCCCAGACTGGCTTTGACTCGTGATCCTCCTGCCTCAGCAATCCCTACTTTGTGATTGTCAACATGACCATCATTATCATCTTTCAAAATAATTTTGGTCAGGATTCAATCATCCCTTCAATTGTGCCATCATGTTCTCAGCTTCTGGATAGATTTACTTTTCACATATGTGACTTTTTTTCTCTTTGGGTAGGAAGTGGGGAAATAGATGAGACTGTCCGGTGAAACCAAATTAAGCAGTGATAATTAATAATAAACAATTTTCCCAACATTCAACAGCTTTATTCCAAACAAACCATGGTTCCCCACACCACCTTTCTGGAATGATCAAGGGTGAAATGGAAGCTCAGTGAGGTCACAGATAAAGAGAAAGAATAGCTGCTTCTAATTTAAAATAAATGAAAATTGAAAATTCTATCTTTTCCAAAACTTTCAAGTTGAACATTTTCATTTTTGTAACACAAATTATGGAATTTGGCCAGTAGATAAAAATGATAAATTATGAACATAACTCATGTAAATAACTTGACTAAGAAAAAGAGCTTTGGGGAATTTATTTATTACAAACTTATTTTAAAATGAAAAATAGTGAGTCAGGTATATTCCAACTGCAAAAGTAAGTAAGTAAGTAAGTAAATAAATAAATAAATAAATAAATAAATAAAAATGAATGTGTGGGCATGAGTAGCTTTTGATATAGCTGCCAAAGCATTGAAAAACAAAGAATATCTATATCCAGTCTTTGTCTTCATTTGTCTCTTCAGGTTCTCAAAATAGCATTATGTGCACAGTTGGTATATTTATTTCTTTTATTTGAAAAATCATTTCACTAGCTTGCTTGTCAGTGGTCATTCGCTATTCCTTGTTCCATAGCTTTGATAGGATACTTTTTTTTTTTAACGTATTGACCTGTGTCATTCTCAGACTGTGTTCATCCCTTGATAGTTAGGAGGCAATAGACTTTATTGAGAAATAGAAAGTGTTAGCTACTGATCTCCTTAAGACTATATTCCTTCTTAATAGAGGCTGTGATGTCCTGCGACAACGCCACACTCGGGGTGTTGACTTGTAGAAAGAAATGTTCTGCACACAAGCACAGCAAACATATTTTGGTAAAAATGTAATTATCAGAAAGAGTGACACTAGAACATTAGTTCACTGTGTATCAGAGTGACGTTTGCTTTGCCTTGTTCATTCTTGTTCCAGGCCCATTTGAAAACAGCAATTCAGCTTAATGATGTCACAACATTTGCCAGGCTATGGGTGCTGAAGAGAAGACATTGGGCTGCTCTTGTTGTTTGAGATTCCCTCCCTGTCTACACACAACCAGCCCATCTGTCTCACTCGTACGGGAAACTTATCTCTGAAACATCACTCTATTATTATCCCAGTTTTTCTTTACAATTTGCTCCTTAACTTTAGAGTGTGTTTTGGAAACCAGGTTTTCAAAACTCCCAGATCCTGTTGGCCAATTTAAAATGTTGATAGTAATATACCCTGGGAGAATCTCATCTCACTAAAGAGCACAAAAGCACTATATTTCCATTCAGTTACTGGAGGGTAACCTCTCTGTGAAATACAGATTGCCTACTTTTAAAAAAAAAATCACAACAAAGAATTGCACCCCTCCCAACCTCTAATATTTTTCCAAGTGTGAATTGAAGAGGACTTAGAGACAGATGGGTCTGGATGATCAAGTTACCTGTTATAGCAGCACATCTGCCGGGGCAGTCAATCACTGTGATGGCTCTGACAGGTCGATGGAGCCTGAGCAATAGTGGCTAATGCAGACAGAACGGCTGGGGAAGCACAGGCCTCCTGCTTGTCTCCTGGGCTTGACTGGTCTGAAACCCGTACTTGAATTTGCTCTGGTTAAAAAATCTGTCTATTGTTCAATGATATTAGATGAAAGATTTGGAATCCCATTTTTTTTTAAGCCCAACATATTGAACACATATGATTGGGAATGATTCGGTTAGCACTTCCAAGCTGTCAGTCAATATTTGGCCTTACTAGGGACACGTGGTAGAAAGTGGAGGTGAATAAGACTAGGAAAAAAAGAGGTAGAAATTAATTTCAAATTTTCATTTTCTTCAAAAATGTCAAAAGAAGAAGGCACAAAATACTCATTCTGGGATGCTGAATTTTGAGAACTCAGGACAAAAAAAAAAATTGGAATTGAATAGAACAAAGGCAATTCTTAGAACGTCAAGAGGTAAAATTAATCAAATTTAGGTAGGCCTGATTTGGTACTTCCTCTGTATACTTGATAATTTCTTCTGCCTTTCAATCATAAAGAGAGTGTTATTCAACTCTAATAGACCCAAATATTTGGCAATAGTGCACACAGAATATATGATACAAGCAACTAAGATTTTGCAAACAATTGAAAGTACCCGTTTCTGTTAAGTAAAGCATTGGTTGCACTCTCACATGGTACATATGTAGACATGCAGATGTGGGAAGACAATGGAGGTTTGAAATAGCCTTATTTCTTACAGAGGCCAGTTAATCAGTTATTGAAATCATCTGGCTATAAGTATTACCTTCTAAATCCCAAATCTTAAAAAGATACCTAAAAGCTAGGGATTAGCAAGAATTAGAGCAAGTTAAATGTGCAACTAGTAAAATTGATGTATTTAAGTATGTGTGCATATTTATATGTATGTGTGTCTTATATTGGAAACTAGAAATATATGTTTATATTTAGAATACATATATTTCTTTGAGAAATAACAAAATAATCTATAAGCGAAACACTATTATTACCCCACTTCAGAACTACAGTGAGCAAACATTCATGAAAAAAGGGCAAGATGTTAATACATGCAGAACTGCTGTTAGTAGTGATTTTCTCCACAATGCTAAACTGATGGGGATTCATGGAAGAGCCATTAAACAGATGCGTTGCTTTTCAATACATCCTTCAAGTATTTTTGCTCCATCATCCGCACTTTTAGTAAATGATGCTAAATGTTTTCAAAATATTACTATTTGGCTTTTTTTTTAACTTGAATTTTGTAAGTGGACTCATATTTAGTGGCAGATGGTTTGAGATACTAGAATTGAAATAAAATTATTTAGGTTTCAACTATAAGAGTCCATACCTTGGGTTTGGAGACAATATATATCAAAGAAGAAGTTATCATTTTCTTTACATTTTTTCTTTCTGAATAACTTACAAGTAGGATTTTTTCTAAATTATGTTTTTTCTCATTTCAGACATAGATTCAAAGTTCATTTATCATATCTAGTTATAAAATGTTGACCTTGATATTTTAAGTATTTAAAAATAGGTAAAGTTTGTAGTTATAATTTATTTTTACATTCTTTGATTATAAATTAATTTTTCATAAAAATCAACATCAATTTATATTAAAGTAAATGAGGAAAATGCATGTTATTGGATGGCCTGTGGATATGCTGTAAAGTATGACTGGCAGCTGAAGAGGACTGGCAGTTTTCATTGCAGTTAATGGAGAGGCCGGGTATGTATTGTTTTAAGGGATAGGAAAAAAAAAACCATTTTAGATGGTTTGCTGCCAGGTACTAGAGATTTGCAAATTAATTAGGGGTGTTTGCCAACCTAATTTTATTTAAACATAATTTAAATTTTTTATTTAGATACTGCTTAGAAGTTCACTCAAAACAATTTATTTGTGAACAGTAATGATAAAACAAAAATTTAAAAATGAGTTTGGAAATAACTTCGGTTTTTAGTGTAGGTCAGAACATTCTGGCAACTGAGACTCGTGTTGTTCAGAATTACAGTGCTCTGCAGGGAAGTAAACACAGTGCCCTACAGGAATAGAATTCTCTGACTGGAGCATATGGGGGCAGGGCGAAGAGCAGAAGCTACAATAATAAAAACCAAATTTTGAAAGAAAGCCTCAAAACAAAACTTCAGCTATTAAAAACCTTGTACAATGACAACTATGGTGTTAAGGGTGTGCTCCTAATATAGAAAATGGAATTAGTGGTTTCCAGGGTGAGGTCTGAGCCCTTTGGAGTCACTGTCATCTGTTTCAGGCAAAGATGGCCTTCTTAAAAGGAGCTAATGCCCCATAAGGTCAAGGTTAGTATAGAAAAAAAAACGTGGAAATGCTCAGCTCTGCAGGCTCTAATAGGCATGCATCTATTACTGGCCGACTTCCACTGACACTCAGAATGACACTAGTTCAATCTATACTGACATAATGATAAAAAAAAAAAAAACACTGAAAATGAAATTTCTGTTTTTCATGCTTAGAGAAAACATTTTTTTTCCAAGAGTTAAAACTCCACAAAACCTCTTTAATGCATAAAAAGAAGACAATTTTGTCAGAAGTCAAATGAGACAGAGCTCTTGCTGATGGCATATAGCTATTCTAATCTGTATGGCATATTTTTGGATTTTGATCATAGTAAACAAGAAATAATTCATTGTAACAATGAAAAAGTAAATGCATTTATGGAATAAAAAGAAATCTCTAATGATTTATGGCTTTATTAAATTTTGTCATTATGGCCTTTTCTGGTTGTTTTGTTGAATATTATCATATTGAAATTAATATAGCACTTAATTAAATCAATATGAGCTTTCTTTGCTTTTTCTGTGTCCATAATAACTCAAGGATAAATCACCTTCTGAAAACAAATCGTATTTATTTATTTTCCTGGAAGACATTTAAATATTACCATTTGCTTGATTAACTGTCTACCTTAAATTTAGAGATTCATATTATTAAAAACAGTGTATTGTTTCAAAGCCAATACAAATCACATCACTTTCTATCTAATCACTGCCTTTGCTGCCATTAGCACAATGGTTAAATGGGGAGAGCGCCTCATGTTCTCAGAGATGCTCACTGTAGACAGAAAAAAAAAAGCTCCAACTTGATACTGTGCTGGTATGCTGTAGCCGAGCTATTTTTAATATTTCCTTGTAACTGATTTGTAAGTGGATTGTGCTTAGGCGGTGTCAGAACTTTCCTGTCAGCTACTTTAACAGCAAAGAGATAGCTTGATGAATTATTCATTGAAGGCAATTTTCTCCTAGTCACTGAGTCATCAATCATAGTTGCCTAAAGAGCCTTGAATTGGCCAGCAGAGCTCTATTCACAGGTAGTGTGATTTAGGGAATAGGAGCCACATTCATACTGACAAGTCAGGTAGCAGTAAGTAACGGAAGGTGTCTCCTTTACAGACTGCTAATGAGTCACCAAAATCGCATACTATTTCCAATTCCCTTTTTTGTTTTTTCCCCCCTTTTTCAAAATATCACTCAGAATTGTAGCCATAGGGTGGTTTTGCCAAACAAAGGTGCAGTTGGATGAAAAACCAGTGTAAATATTTGCACATTTTTTCTGGCAGAAATCCTACTCTGAAAAGAACCTCTTCAAAAGGGAAAAGTGATTTGATACATGATTGCACGCATTTACCCATGTAATTGAAATAATGAGAGATGATTGCTTTGAGCTAATAGTCATAAGTTACTGGTCTTTTTGTTTAATCCAGCCATCAGCTGTCAAGAGCCTCGCAGGAGCACGGGGAAGATGCACCAAGGATATCATTTACATCACCTCAGACTGTAATTTTGTTGTTTTTTTCAGAGCTGATACAAGCGTCAGATTCTATACAAATCTCCCTGGAGCATAAGCGCTCTGGTGTTGTTTTGATAGGAGCAGAGAGGAGAGGAGCACGTATACGCCTGCTCCTAGTAGCTTAAATGCTCTCAGGATCACAAATAAAATAAAAGCACATTTTTGGGCAGACTTCTTACAATTGTTAAAAACTAATTTTGCAGCATAGTCAAGGTATGTCTTTATACTGAAAAACCCACATTTGAGCACAGTCTTCAAATACATACATTTTCTATCATCACACCTATTGTTCTGCATGACAGGTACCTTTGTAGAGTATTCTACATCACGCATTAATTCCCTAAGCACTATCTATTGTATTAATACCAGCTGCCTATGACTGTTCAACCAGCAGAAGAAAACAGGAAAAAACAATGGTGCAGTGATGAGTCATAATTTTCATAGTCTTGCTTAATAAGGAGGTGTGAAAAATGTTTTCTAAATATTGTAGCTCTGCTGTTGTCTATATGTGATTATAATGTTTATGCAAGCAACACAAAACAATGTGTACACAATCAACATCTGGCTACAGAGATTTCACTATGGAAAGACTTTGGAAAGATTTATTGAATGTTGCCTACAAAGTAATTAAGTTGAAATTAAGTTGTAATGCATTAGATGCAGATTTCTACTGGACAAATGCTCAAGGCGGAAGAGTTAATTTCTGACGTCTTGGAATGAGACTTTAATTTGGCAGGCCATTCACCATGTCCTGAGCACAGTTGTTCTTCTGTTCCACGGGATTACCCACTGGCTGTGTGGATAAAAATGTTAAGTCCCCAACAGGAGTGCACAGGCAGTTGATGAAAGGAAAGACAGTCTGTCACCTTGATGCACCAGGCAAAGCTTTTGGTAGTTGGCTGAGCCCATGGAACCACTCAGCCACATTGAAGTATTTGAGTTGGGAAGTGAAGGGTCTCATCAACTTTTCATACAGGAGACGTTGCCTCTTTTTACTTGCCCGAAGACTCTAAGAGGTTATTGAGAATGGAAGCATCCAGCTGGTAGGAACAATCAGGCTTTCCTGGTAAAGGCTGGCCTAGGAGACCAATGGTATTTATGTTAGCCTCAAAATGTGGTACTAGAATAACATAGGAAGTGATGGCTGCAGCTGATTTCAGATGTGTAGCAGGTGGTGATTCAAGCTGAACACAGCAATCCAGAGCTGTGAAGAGCTTTGGAAGAATGCAACCTGAGAACCGCCTTGAAATCAAAACTGAACCTGAGCTGCAGAGCCTATTCTGATTGGCGGCTGCACTATTACATTCCAATTTATTTGGAACAATAGGTTTCATTTTTAGTGGAGAAGAAAGGAGGACACCAATTTTAAGAAGCACCGCCTCACTGAGAAAGAGACTTTAATGAAGAAATACTGTGTATGAAATTAAAAAAAATTATTTTGACATGTTACAGACCACACCTTCTTGATTTTTAGTCTATAAAATTTGTGGATAAAGAGTTTCCCATGACAGATATTCCCACAGGAGAACTAGGTTTGTTTATCCTTCAGTTACTAGTGTCAGGTTGTTGACCGACCTTCTGCTCAGATAGGTGCCAGGAAAGCATGAACCTGTTCCTATCGGAAAACTCATCTTTAAATAATTGTATTTAAGTTAAGTTAGTCACAGACAAAAGACCAAGCTTGAATTCTGAACTCCGGACTCCTCTGCCGTAACTTTTATCAAGGCACTTACACACTGTGCCTTGATTTCTCCATGCATCATGATACCAACCTCCTTAATGAGTCTAACAGGGTAAAATGAATCAGCCTGTGCTTGGCACCTGGCAGAGTGCAGCTGTGTCTGTAGCAGCCATACCACAGATTTGAGGCTTCCTGAGGCTGGTATGTGCTGTTGACAGTGGAGACCTAGAGACACTGCTCCAGAGACAAGAATTCCACAAGGTCACAGGAGTTGCATATGGCAGATAGGAAAGCCACCTAACAAACTGTCTCAACTGGAGTCAAGAATCTTTGATAAAAAAAACAACTCTCAGAGAACTTCTATGCTTACTTTCATTATTTGCCACTATCAAAGCTTGGCTCCTATCTCACAAGCTAATCTTATGCAGGGACATTAGCATCAGTGCAATGCAATGTCTTGAGATGGCCTGGGAAGCACGTAGGTGATTGTTCTGGCCTGGGAAAGGTGGTTACTTGTGTCCTAGCTGAGTCCGTTGCTCAATGACTTGCATCCATTAACAGGAATTAGGTCAAGGTGGTTCTACCCTTAGGAATTTTTGCTCTTTATAATGCAAGCAAACCAACTTCCCTCCATTTTGTTTTTTTTTTTCATTCCTCCCTCCTTCCATTTGTCCCTCTATTCCTTCCTATCTATAGAAATTTCCCCAACTCTCTGTCTAAATTATTTTTACTGTTTTAAAATTTCTGCACTTCAACTGTCTATGGCTCTTCAGTTTGGCTTGAGTTTACATGTAAACAAAACAGCATCCTCAGTGAAATATTTCCATGAAAATCCTCTCGGTTCCCAGGTCTCTTGTTATAAAGGCAACATTTCCTTCTTTTCTCTCCACCAGCATGCAGATCTGTATGTGGTTCAAAATAGCTTTGACCTTTATAACTGTGCTATCATACTGAAAACTCATATCACAATATTGAACTTATATCTAGCACTCCATGTTTTCAAAGCATTTTGCAATTATTGATTAGTTATTTCACACACTATCCAAGCAAACAGTGTGGATAGGTCTGAAAAATACTAATTGTGTTGATGAAGAAAGCTGACAAAGACACTTCCTTTCCTGGTAACAGGAACTTAGTCATAGATTACCCAGCAAAACCAGAGTGATGCTGGATTCCATGGGCTGGTTTGTTCATGAGAAAAGTCAGACTCATTGACTCTGAGGAGTATTTGTCCTAAAGCCAGAGCAGGCTGGTTCACACTCTGGCTTCCTTCAATCCAAGAGAACAGAGTCACCGTGGGAAGGTCACTTATGTTTTTGTATCATTTCTACCCTGTAAAACAAAGATTATCACTTTAAACATGGCTGTGAGGATTAAAGTGGTCCTGCTGGCTGGTGAGACAGATAGTTCAGTTGCTAAAATGCTTCCTTGAAAACATGAGGACCTGTGGAGGGTGTGGTGGTACCCATTTGTAATCACAGCACAGGAGAAGCAGAGACAGGCATTCCTTGAGTTCCTGGCCAGCCAGTCTAGCTGCTTGGCAGGTTCAAGTTTAGTGATGGACTCTGACAATAAAATGAACAAGAGGATGGTGTGGCTTAGGAATGACTCCCTAGGTTTTCTTCTTAGACATACACACACACACACAGACACACACAGACACACATACACACAAATACCAAGATCAAGAGCCTTTTTATATATATTTTATGTAATACCATTTTGAAAGCAAGGGAAATTATACTTCATTTTTATTTTGTTTTGGAAGTCAGTGAAAGTATGAATGATAAGACATATTACATCCATTAATACCCTGAGTGCCCAAAGTGATGCATTTTATGTACGAATGCCTTTATTTCTTTCTTATAGTTAAATTATACTATCATTATTTTACTAATATGTATTATATTATACTATGCTATTATTATTTACTTCTATACGTTTATTGCTATCATGAACAATTTTTTCTAAGCAAGAAAGAGAAGGAGAGGGAGAGAGAAGTAGGGAGGGAAGGAGAAGAGAAAGAGGAGAGAGAGAGAGAGAGAGAGAGAGAGAGAGAGAGAGAGAGAGAGAGAGAGAGAGGAAGAGGGAGGAGAGAGAGGAGGGAGGAGAGAAGAGGAGAGAGGGAGAGGAGAGAGAGAGAGAGAGAGAGAGAGAGAGAGAGAGAGAGAGAGAGAGAGAGAGAGAGAGAAAGAAAGAGAGAGAGAGAGACTGACTGAGCCTCACCAATTCTGGGATATAAGTGTGTATTTCCACCGTCAGCTTATTAATATTTCAATGAATGATCTTTTTAAATCTCAGTAACCGGGAGGTAAGCACACCGACTAACCTACTCTATGAAGGATGGTGCAGAGGTCAGGCATTCCTAAGTGCGGGACAGTTTCCTCACTGAAGATGTGTTCAACATTATATTCTCTACTTGTAACTCTAATTCCAGATGGATAACTAATTTATCACTAATTACCAAATAATTCTTTGCCTCTAGTAATGTCTCACAACATTTTCACAGACTTCTATGCCATTCAGCAAGGTTTTCTATGTAAGCTTTTCCTACTTCTGAGCAGTTCTCAACCGTCAATCGAATAGGTAGCCAGCACCTGCACTTTTCTTCTGTTTCTGAAAAACTAAGAAAAGATAGCTGCCTCCTCTTTCTTATCTCACCACATGACAGTCTATGACTTCAGATTCCCTTGGTTTGGAAATTTAAAGTCTCTCATCCCTTTCACCATCATCTCCCAAGCTTTAAGCCCAGGTGACTCCTCTTTCTTATTGTGTTTCACTTTGGAAGACCCAGATTTGCCTGTTTCTGTACTTGTGAAATATTTTTCCTTTGGCTACCCAGGAATCTAGTTTTCTGCAGTGTTGTGTCTTCCTTCTTATTTAGTCCTTGCCCCTCCCCCACCTGTGTTTCCTTTGTGGAGATGGCTTTACTGAACACTTGTAACCTAAAGTGTGTAAAAGGTCTTTCTTTTGGTCCCTAGAAGTCTCTAAAATTTCAGACTCACTTCAAACTAAATCAACGCCACACATCACTCATTCTCTTCCTGCCCTGATCTTCTGATGTGTATCACTAAGGAGACACTACAGCTACCGATTTCCATCAATCCTACATCCCAGTGCATAACTGCAATCACTTCCTTTATCTTTAGAGAGACAGCCCCCCTCATTTTTTGTTGACTTATTGAATCTACCCATGCCCTTTTTAAGGTTCTTCAAGGCTTTATCTTCTTGTTGCTCTACTCATGTTCAACTTCCTTTCAAAACCACTGTATATGTTGCTTCACTTCCCCTACCTCTTGCATCTTATCACATCTCCCACACTATCCTGAAACATAAAAGTGAAATGTATTGCTAAGTAAAACAGCTGGAAAACCTATGCTTTTGGACTTATTGGATGAGGGGAGATGCTGTGGCCTGGTTATTGGTAGATCTTACATGTAGACTTCAGAAGAAAAAAAGAAAGTAGGAATAGAGCCAGAAGGAGGTCATACACAAGATCAGACTCAGAAAACACCAAGGATCAAGAATTTGGGACCAGCCTCCCAAATCTTAAGTTGAAGGAGAAGAGAAAGCCTTCCTCAGAGAAGTTGCTGTTCACACACAAAGGATGTAATTTCAAAAGAAATTGCAGCCTTCGTTGTTAAGTTATAGCTTGGATTGTTTCTTATAAGTTCCATTGCCTGGAGAGAACAATCAAAGATCCCCTGTGACTTTTTAGAATAGATATTCTAGAAATTGAGTGTGAAATTGACCCTTAGCAATGTGAACAGTAAAGCTCATGGTCTGGGAAAAAGATGCATGAGCGTTATGCCCTATCCATCAGAAGTCATTTATTTGACAAGCTATCCAGTTGATAACACAAATGCAAAGAAATAATGAGATAATAAATAAGGCCCTGAATATCCATGCTGCATGTTTCAAGATGATACAGTGAGGTCACGGTGTATAACTAATCAGAGGCTCTCAATGACTTTTTAACTTGCTATATTCATAATAGTTCCATCTTGATTATCTATTTTCACAGCTCATAGCATAATAACATAGATCACTAGAGAGAGAAACTCTGCGAGGCAGGTTGCAGCAAGAAGTGACATTAGAGAACAAAGGCTAGGATGGAAAACTAATTAGACATAGCAACTTGGGTATTGTAAACTGTGGATGTTGCTATGTAGGCAAACTGCTTCTGAAATATCCCTATAGGCCTACAGTAATTGCAACTGGAATTTCCAGTGTGGTATAACAGAAAAAGCATTGGGGTACAGTTGCAAATGTCTCTGTTTTAAGCATAACTCCATGAATTTTTATCAGTAAGTTATTGGGTATAAAGCATAGTCTGCTAGTACTCAATTTTCTCATCTACACATTTATCTCAATGGACTTCTTGAAATGCCTAATTCACTCATATTAATTATGGACACAAGGAGGTTGGGGAAATAACTCAGTTATCAAAGTACCTATTTCATGTTAGATTAGTCACCACGAATCATGCACAAATTTTAAATATGTTGGCATAAGCTTATACTTATCACTGGAGAGGCACAGACAGTGGAATTCTTGGAGTGTTGGCCATCCAGTCCAGTCTAATTGGTTAGTACCTATCCAGTGAGCCATCCTGTCTCAAAGGAGTCAGACAGTGTTCCTGAAGATGATGGCTGAAGTTGACTTCTGTCTACCCCATGCATGTGCTCACATATGAGGATGCCCTACATTGACATATACTTACAAACATTCGTCAAAGTTGTGACCCTAATATAACACAAAAGAAGCTAGAACTCCAGTACAGTTGATAACATTTGCAGTAAAGGTTGCAGACATATATTTAATATAATTTTCATATACAGCTATCTTATGTTCAAATAACAATAAACCAGGTCTAAGGCTTGCATGCATATGGCTTTGGTTAGGGTCTTATTCTTCTTTGCAGGCATTGCCTGAAACTATCAAGCAAGACTGTTAAGTTTTTACAGTAGAGTAAAGAGACCAATGCTTTAAAACTTCCATGCTGCATATTTGAAAATGGAATTCTGTCAGATGTCTTTCAGGAACTACCCAGGGATTACATTTAGGTTTCTTAGCAACCATTTGAGGAATATATATATTATATATATATATATATATATATATGACTTTTGTTAGAACCAATCTGTATTATGAGGCACCAGAGTACATGTGAAAGTCATACCCCACTCTCCACTCAAATGTGGAGAATGTTCTGCCCATTGGCTAGATCTGGGTAGGGGTTTAAAGTTTGCTGCCTGTATTGTCCTTGGCTGGTGCCTTAGTTTGAGCGGGACCCTTGGACCCAAATCTGCCTATCATAATGTTGGCACTCAGAGGAAGGATAGCAGGTTACCAAGAAGAGACTTGATACCCTATGAGCATATAAAGGGGGAGAAAATCCCCCTCAGAAACAGTCATAGTGGAGAGGAGTAAGGGGAAAATGGGAGGGAGAGAAGAATGGGAGGATACAAGGGATGGGATAACCATTGAGATGTAACAAGAATAAATTAATAAAAATTTTAAAAAATAAAGATTTTTTTACAAAATTTTAAAACTATAAATAAAACTATACGTTAAAAAAAAAAAAGAACCAATCTGTATGACCCATGAGAATCTCATACCCGTGCTTGAGCATGTAGAAAACAAACTCAAGCCAAGTACATATAAGATAATAAGTTGATAATACTCTGTTCTAAAAAAGCCTATGACCATGCTTTTGAATTTGGCTTATTTTCTTCTGAGTGCCCCCCTTTTTTAGCATTATCTTTACTAAACTATATTTTGGATGTATTATTAAGCTGATAATCTGTGACTACCCAATTTTTAATGAGCACTGATAGCTATAAAGTTTCCTCTTAACACTGTCTTGTCTGCATCCCAGAGTTTCTGGTAGGTTGTGCTTACATTTGCACTTCATTCTAGGACTTATTTCTTCAATGGTTCATTGTTAATTCATAATGTATGTTCATTGTCTTAAGTTCTTTTCTCTCTTTCTTTGATTTCTGTGTTGTATGAAATATTTTGTATTATGCCTGTTAGGCTCAGATGAGCTATGGTGAATTTTAGGTCTGAAGCTTTTTTCCTTATTTTAGCCTCAGAGACCTACTTAAATAGGAAAGTAAAACAATGGAGTTTCCCACTATTACTATGTCAGGACCTATATGGACTTATGTGTCACTTAGTGTTTGTTTTATGAAATTAGACACTTAAATATTTGGTGCATATGTATCTTGCAATATATATCTTCTTGATGGATTGTCTATTTTATTAATTTGTAGTTCTTTTCTTTACCTCTTCTGATTAATTCTAGTTTGTCAGATGAACGAGTATCTATGCCTGCTGGTTTAAGCTTTATTTTTATTCTGTGATATTTCATATTCTGGAAACCTGTGCTTGATAAGTACTATGTGAATAGTGCAGTATTTTTTTTCCTATTGAATATAGGTAAGCTATCAGGGCTAGAATGTGGCTCAGCAAGTAAATGCACTTACCATACATGCATGGTGACTTGGATTTCATTCACAGCACCCACATTAAAAAGTGGATGAGGTGATATATGTGTCTGTAACCAAAGCACTCATATAGGGAGTACAGAGGTACAGACAAGAGAAACTTCTGAAATATCGTAGGCCAGCTAGTCCAGTGTATTCAGACCACAAGAAGAAGTGCAACCACACCTCAGAAATAAGGTAGAAGGAGAATTGACTCCAGAAAGTATTCTCTGAGCTCATATGTGGGCACACTTGCATTCATGCAATATGGTGAGCATGACACACACACACACACACACACACACACACACACACACACACACACACACAGTAAGTTTAAAATGTCTTTATTTAACCCCAAACTGCTTTAGAAGGCTAGTTGTAAAGGTCTTTTCTATGTCAGAGTCATTAGTCTGGCTTGGCTCAATTTGATGTCCCTTAAAGTTCAAGAGAACTTCTTAGACTGCTATGGGTGAAGTGGGGAGCTATTTTTCTTGTCTCAAAGCATCCCATAAATGATGATAGAAAAAGCATAGGCAACATCAAGTTCTGATTAGGTGCTCAGAGGGCTTATCTATGTAAGATCACCCAGCCTTTATGACCAGAAATGCAAGTCTGTTTTCCTCTAGGCTAATCTTTGTGGAAAGTTACAGGATCACAGCTTGTAGTTTTGAAACACAAAAGAAGTGTCAATGTTGTTTACAGTACCTGCATTTACAAAATTTTCTTAATGGTATTTCAAGGGACTTGTTCCTTGACTTTTATTATTTGATTACTAATGTTTTTATTATTCACAGGCTTTCTTCCAAGGATTGTATGTCTCTAAATTCCACCAAGATTATTTTCTTTAAATGAAAATTGCCACAAACCTTTCTTTTCATAGAAAGCTACATTCATGTCATGAATTCCAAACATTTGAAATCCAAATAAATAATAAATAGAAAAAACCTACTAATGAAAAGTATTATTTTTAAATGATAAATTCAAAGATCAAAATAAAATGATTATTCATTGTACTATACAAATAGCCCATCTTTATTTTTTTTAAATCCTTTTTATCTTCACAACTAAACTAACTAAAAGGCATGGTTTCCTAGCAACATTCATTGTGTTTATGACCTTTCTTCCAATCTGAGCACACAGATGTGATTCTGAGCTAATAAATATACATCATCCAACCCAGATTATTCCAGTTTCCTTACAGCAACTTGAGATAAATAGCCAAGCAAAGATGAGAGTCAGAAAAGCAAGCATATATTCAAAACAGTTCTGAACATTTTCATATGGATAGGTTCACTTAGTTGGGGTTAATGTGTCAATTATAATCAGGTAGGTTTCTGTTGTGGCATACTGACATACAATTAAAACACAACAGTCGTAGAAAAGTAGGATGTAATGGAGAAGTTTCTTTGCTATTAAAATATATATAAAGGTACGTATATATATATTGTATTTATTTGTGTGTTTTCATAAATACTTCTGTAAACATGATTATAAACTATAAAATTTTGTTTAGAATGTACATGTTTATATGTCTTTAAGCTTTAGAAAATGTTAGATACAATTACTTCTTAAACATATTTAATTAATTTTCCCAGGTTAATTTTACCATGATAAGACAACTCTGTATCAGTAAAAACTTCAGATAATGTATCATATCTATATACGATCTAATCACTACTTCGTCTTATCACCTAAATTTTGTATGGAAAATGACGGCGAAAAAAAAAAAAACGCAGAAAAATACTTTTATCACTGTTGTGACTTTACTACATATTGGTTCCTATGTCAAGAACACCCTAAAGCAAAAACAAGTCAAGTAGCATTGAATAATAGATTTTTAAAGACAAACAAACTTTCACTGCTAGCTAATTCGCTAAAGAGCAGAAGTTAAAAGACACTGAGCTGTGCTACATTTTCTTTAGCATTATCTAGTGAATCCCTCCACGTGTATCTGTCCTATATACCACCACCACAGATGCAGGGTTAATAGAGCTTTGCTTATGCAAAATGAAAATAATTGCAGGGACACTTTTAAACCAGATGTTAGAAATTGCTGGAGACATGTTTGGGTCAGCATGTTTAGCAGAGTTTATACCAGTGGCTACTCTAACTGGCGATTGACTGCCTATGGACGATTAGTAATACATCTTTCTTGTTTCTAAGTAGACATTTGTTTCATTTTGAATAATTGTGAATGTGGCTAGTATGGCAACAAGAGTAGTAAATTTTTTTACCTTAGATTTCTTAATAGGTACAATGAGTATGCTTTTGCCAAAACGGCCATGGCTTTAAGTAAATATATATTTTATGTAATCTGACATATATACAGAAGTTGGTTTTGTTTATAAGTCAAACGTTGCTTTTTTTTTTAATATTGATCTCAATTTAAGAGTTAAATTCCATCTGAGCTCCTTGTGATTCATTTCACTTCAATAGTAATGAGAAAGCCACAGTTAGAATAACTGATATGGCTTGCTTTTCTTTCTTTCTTTCTTTCTTTCTTTCTTTCTTTCTTTCTTTCTTTCTTTCTTTCTTTCTTTCTCTTTTCTTTCTTTCTGTGATTATTAGTATTTGTTCATTGTGATACAAGCAAGCATCATCTGAGAAGAGGACAACTCAATTGAGAAAATGCCTCCATTAGACTGGTCTTTAGGCAAGTCTGTGGGTCCTTTTCTTGTCTAAAGATTGAGGTGGGGGAGCTCAGCCTACTCTGGGTGATGCTATCCCTGAGCAGTTTGAACAACTCATGATAATCAAGACAGTAAACAGCACTATTTTATGGTATCTGCTTCAGTTCCTGCCTCAGGTTTCTGCCCTAACTTCCCTCAAGGATCCTTGACATAGCAATGATAAAAATGTAAACCAAATAAGCTCCTTTCTCCCCAAGTTGTTTTTGGCCATGGTGTTTATTCCAGCAATAAAAGATGATCTAGGATTTTTCTCCCTCCACCTCTCCCCGCCCTGAGAGAGCACATAGCTGTCTCTTTATTCTCTCTCTGTCTCTGTCTCTGTCTGTCTCTGTCTCTCTTTGTCTCCCTCTCTGTGTTTTCTCTCTCTCTCTCTCTTTCTGCCTCTATGTGCCTGTTTCTGTTTTTGTCTCTCTCCTCTCTTTGTGAGCATGTATCTGCCTCTCTCATTCTCTGTCTCTCCTCTCTCTTCTATTTTCCTTCTTGGAATCATATAAATTTCTCTTTGAGGACAAAGTAAAGAAATTACTTTGGACTTATTAAGAGTTGCCAAAGTCATACTAGATTTCTTAGGAGCCTACATGGACAATGCACCTCTGGGTGATATCTTATCAATCATTTACAAATCAATTAAAATGAAATTTGTTATTATTAATAATCTGAAAATCTCAGTTAACAAAAATTGGAAGCATAATTTTACTGGTTTTTAATGTCAGAAACTAAACAGTAATGAACATGTGGCTGACTAATTTCTGCAATTCGTGCTCTTGGGCCAGAGCTGGCTCCAGATGTTTCCTTCACCGTCTTACAAGTTCTCCCCTCACAAGGCACATGGGCTTATCATAGTTCCCACATTCAAGGAGAGATATTATTTCAGGCTAGATTATGTTCTGGACATGGTAGTTTATCTAGTTAGTTGTAAGAGTGAAAAACTGAATGATAAATACAATTCTTTAAATTCCTTCTAGCTAAAATAAGCCTGACTTATACTGTTGTAACTGCGTATTAACAAAGAATAATTTGCCGTCTTCATATACTTGAAGATTTATCTACTTAAGCTGAAATCCTTACTTTGTAACTACTTAAACATGTTTTTCCATGGTAGTGGCCTCTGTCCAGTCTCATCAACTCACATGAAAATATCCTCCATGTGATCTCAACAACTGACATACTACATTTCTCACCCTTTGTAGGACATATTAAAGTAACCACTTTACCTGGAAGGAGCAGTTGCGTTTTGAAAAAAATAAAACCAATAAAAAAATCTTACTAGTTTCCCTTGTAACATTTGACCTTGATTGAAGTTCTCTAATTGTCACAGAATGGATATGAAAACTAAATTTAAAGCAACTCAAAGCTGTGAATGTTCTAGGAATTAGCTGGTTACTACTATACTAAGTTTAATATTTTATATATGTATATATATATATATATATAATTTAATAACTAGAAATTAGCAATACTTCTATTAATTATTCTATATTAGCTACATTTCCTTTAGTTTCTATAGCCAGAAAAAGTAATTGTTAAAATTCTTTTCAAAGGTCTCCTGCTCAGGAATATGATAGTCATCTTCTTCATCATCATTATTATTATTTTGAGGGGAAGGGTTTATTTGTCCTACACTTCCATATTGTCCTCCATTATTTGACTTTCACTTCCACATTATTGTCCAAAATTGAAGGAAGTCAGGATAATAACTCAAGCAGGTCTGGAACCTAGAGGCAGGAGCTGATGCAGACACCAAGAAGTGCTGCTTACTGGCTTGTTCCTCATGACTTGCTCAGTGTACTTTTTTTATTTAACTTTTTATTGATTCTTTATGAATTTCACATCATGCTCCCCAATTCCACTCATCTCCCCATCACTTTCTATCTGCCCTCCACCCTTGCAACCTTCCCATCATACACACACACACACACACACACACACACACACACACACACACACACACACACACACACTTCATTGTGGATGCTCTAATATGTCACAGTGTGTTCCACAGACTATCCTTTTGTCCACACAGCTTTACTTGCAAATGTTCATTGCAATGAGTGGTCTGTTTCAAGGCCTCTGGTTTCTGCTACACTGTCAATATTGGATCCTCATGGGGACTCCTCTCAGATATCCTATTGCCTGTTCAGGAACATTTTTTTAAACATCTTCATCATTAGTTAGTGGAAATTCTGGATTCCCATAGTTTTTAAGTAACGTGAAGTAGTATTTTTCTACAGTTTCATATGAATCTGTTTCACAATTAGACCTTAGAGTTTCAAATACTGGATTGTTGTTCTGATACTTTTATATTCTTTGTAGATAAGGGCCCTGCACATAGGATAACTTGCTAAACATAGACATTTGATATCTATGTTTTACCAAAATTTTTAATAAGGTAAATATATTCTCTATGTCTTATCTGTAATGCTTCTCATTCAGAAGACACATAGCAACAATATTTAACTCATAAATCAACTCTAACTGTGAATTAATCAAAATTTACTGAAGAAAAAAGAAAGAAAGAAAGCTCATTTCTAGAAGCCTGATCAAACCCAGCTCAGTATTGCCTGCCCTGTGACATCATTAATTCTAAGTTCTTTTATTATGGCTAGTGAGCCTTTACCTGAAATTTCTATCCTATGTGCAATTCCTAAGGTATTTAGGCTAAAATGAGCCTTAGTGTACATAATGGTGACCATGTTGCACTCTTCTTCTAATACTGTATCTGTCTCTTTCTTGATTAAAGGCAGAGCCACAAACCAATGAAGTTTCAATTAGGTTGTTGCTGTTGTTTGCTGTTTTTTTGTATTGTAGGTAGCAGAACTCTGCCCTTGAACATTCTTTATTGGGCAGTTCCCCACTGTGTAAATGGAGCTTCCTAGTCAGATTGTTGGGTGTTCCGTATTTACAGACTTTTAAAAAACTCCAAGGATTAGGTTTGTTTCAAACTGCCTGCTGAAGACCAAAGAACACACCTGGTTTCTGTTGAGAAGTTCCAGGGCCAATTAATTCCCATAGTTTTTGGATGGGGTCATTGTGTTCTGGAAATATCTTTCTCAAGCATACTCACACACCCTGCCATTCTTTTTTCCTTCCAATCTAAGTCCACATGGTTGGGTTTTTGTTTGTTTGTTTTGTTTTTGTTTGTTTGTTTTGGAAGTGCTCTAGAATCAAGAACTTTATCATCAAAAAAATCACAGTAACAGTAATTCTAAATATCCATTGCAATTTTTGAGATGAAATTATTTATAGAGAGGAATTTTTACTGCTATCTATTTAGACACATTTGGGAGTGAAAACCGGTCCCCTTCATATTTTCAGAGGTAGTAATCTTTCTATTTAAACTCACTTTTTATCAAGAGTTAAAAGACTTTCACTCAAATTCCATTGATTATTCCTCACTTCAAACTATTGACTACTAGAACCAGCAATGAATAGTGGCATTTTATCTGCATGTCTTGGCCCTCTCATCTCTTGAAACATGACTAAGATCACTTTATCAGTATCTCCTGGGAAGGTTGCACAATCAGCTTTTGACTTCTTCATTAGGGAAAGTTGAACCACTGGACATTATCTCAAACCTGCTTAAGTCATTTATTCTTGGATAAAATCTAAATTGTAGTGAAGTGGGTGCCACCAGGGAACATTTAGAAAGTTTAGATTCCCATATCCCAAAGTCAGAGGCAGTTTTTAATGGAAGAGTATTATATATGATGAGGTCAGCTTTTTCATGTAGAGAAAATGAGGATACTGTTGTCAGATATGTGAAAACAACATGACTGTAGTAGCTTCTGTTCATATTGTTTACCTAAAAATGATAAATGTAAAATCATTCACTTTTGCTTAGAATAATTAAGCACGTTTTCAAGGGTTTCTACCTAACAAATGTCTCAACATTTTGGGAACTATTTAAATTCATCCTGGATTTGGGCAATGCCTACTTTCTTTGATGCATATTTAGCACAATACCATAAGTTGATTATCTGAATCATTTGACGTTCTTAGGAATTTTTATTTTGTTTTAAACAGATTATCAGATTTCAAGTAATCAACAGATTATCAGATTACTTTTGTGCAAAAATTTATTTTTGAAAGAATAGTTTACCTAACATTATAACAAGCTCATGACTTGGTATTTTATCCTGTCTTCAAAAATCACTACATAGTTTACAGTGTACATTTTTCTAGGGGCCAATAAGGAACATAATTGGTGTCTTCTGTATGATACTCACTATTGCAAAGCAAGAAAACACCTGAGAAAGAAAATAATTCAACACTTAAGTTTTGAAATTAAACGAAGATTTGAGCCCAGGGGTCCCGCTCAAACTATGGCACCAGCCAAGGATAGTACAGGCGGTAAACTTTAAACCCCTACCCAGATCTAGCCGATGGACAGGACATTCTCCACAGTTGACAATGGTAGAAGGCTTGAAAAGGAAAATAAATCACTCAAAGACAGGAAAATATTCAAACAGATGAAGGAATGGTACAAATCCTATAAAGAATTACAGGAAAATTAAATCAAATGGGAGAGAAAATGAATAAGACTATTCAAGACCTAAAGAGGGAAATAGAAGCAACAAAGAAAACACAAGCTGAGGCAGTGTAGAGCTGGAAAACATAGGGAAAAGAACAGGAACTACAGACACAAGCCATGCCAAAGGAATACAAGAGATGAAAGAATGGAAGATACGATGGAAGTTATCAATACATCAATCAAAGAAAATGTTAAAACTGAAAAGTTCCTGACACAAAACACCCAAGAAATATGGGACACTGTAGAAAAACCAAATCTAAGAATAATAGAAATATATGAAGGAGAAAACTCCAAGCTCGAGAAAGGTCGAGAAAACATTTTCAACAAAATCATAGAAGAAAACATTCCCAACCTAAAGAAAGAAGTGATCATAAACATACAAGAAGCCTACAGAACTACACATAAATTTGACCAGAAAGGAAAATTCACACACCATGTAATAATCAAAACATTAAATGTACAGAACAAAGAAAGAATATTAAAAGCTGCAAAAGAAAAAGGTCAAGTAACATATAAAGGCAAACCCATCAGAATTAGACAAGACTTCTCAACAGAGACTATGAAAACTAGAAGGGCCTGGATGGAAGTCATGCAAACATTAAGAGACCACAGAAGACAACTCAGACTTCTATACACAACAAAACTTTCAATCACCATAGATGGGGAAAACATGATATTCATGATATTCCATGACAGAACTGTTGGATTAATTATTTTAGAAATTCTTCCTTTTGTGTTGAACTTCAAATTGAGCTTTTTCCTCCTTACACCTACACAGGTAGGACTGAGAATGTACAAGTTCTGTGACAGTACTGAAAGAAAACACACAATTTAGGTATAGCTTCTGAAAGGAAGAAGAAAAAAGAGAAAAACCTTTTGACTTTCATGTGCCTATCTTAAGACATACCACTCACAGATTTGCGGTTCTGGATTCTAGGTTATAGTTTTCCAATGTTAACATAAACAATTGGCACACACACATACAGATGAATGCAATTATTTTTAAATGTATATTATTAACATGTAAATAAAAGGAATTTAATCTATTAAATTTTATCATGTTGTATTTAATAAAACGTAATTAAAAACTGAATTTTTGGCTTGGGAAAATTATAACAATCTCTTCCGACTTCCTCTGGTGACAATTAGAAATTGGGCATCAACAATCACAATAGCGCTGGAATTTCCATATCAGCTCTGAGTTTACTCTGAAAAGTTTCATACATGAAATACAAGAGAAATCAATCATAGACATATATTTAGAAGGTCTAATTGTTTTTCTGAACATGTTTTGAAAAGCTAAGGTAATGGTTATAAATGTACATTGAACAGTTTTCTACCTTGTATACGTTTTCTGAATTAACTTTTGCTAAGTAGATTCATTTTCCTCCAGAAAAAGAAAAATCACTGCTCCTGGTTGAAGCTCCAGACACCATCTAGTAGAGTACCTTCCACAGTGGCCTCAGGGACTTATTAAGGAGGACATAACTAAATGCACAGGTGGTGGTTGAAGTCTGTTTGTTTCTTTCACTTTTTCCAATGACTTGTCGGCTTTTGCTCTAATTGAATATTTACTTCTTTACTCATTAAATGGTAGTATGCTTAGAATGAGATAGTGTTAGTGAGTTTTTGATAAATTCTCAGGATAGAAAAACTACTAAGGAGAAAAATTCTATTAGTGTTCAACCTCTTTGGCTTGTATGAATATTAACACTTTAGCAGTTCTCAACTAACTACAGGCTCTGTTTATTTAAATCTCCCTTGGCACTCGCACACAAGCCATGATTGTAATGAAATGGAGGGACAAACTCTAGAAAATTTTTATATAAATAAGTTCTGGGTCCTCATTTGCAAAATCTCTTTGGAACAGCACTGTTTCAATTTTCCCTAAACATCTTAGGAGCAGAAAAAAAATTCTTATTTTTTATTCAACAAGCTTTTTTTCTTTTGCTTATAAATGTATCATGCAATTTCCTTTCAACATAGCCAATGTTGATTATTAGCATGCTCTTGTTTATATTAACACAATTACATTTATTAGTCACTCTCTACCTTGCTGCACAAAATCTTCTATTCTGCTATGATATTAAGCTTCTTAAAGCACAGCACTGGTTCTTTAACACTACAGTCCAAGAGCCTACCAAGTATCACTAGGGAATTTCACCTTAGATGTAAAATTCCCTTACATAAAGTAAAGGCTTTTATATATAAATATGAACAGAGCTGTAAAATAAAATACTATCTTTAGGGATCAACATGCAATCACTTAGTTTTATGTTTACTATTTGAATTGTGGGTATTGGAGAGGGAGAAATATAAAAAGAAATATAAAAATTTACTTTATCTTTTATTTCTTTTTTGGTTTGTGTGTGTGTTATGCGGTGTATGTCATGTATATCTGAGTATGCACATGTGGAGGTCAGAGGAGGACTCCAGATATACTCTTCTACCTTATTATTCCTCAAGGCAACATCTCCTTTTGAATACAAAGCACATTTTTTTCAGCTATGCTGGCATGGCACAATTTGCAGTGACCATCCTGTCCTTGATCCCAACATTTCTGTGGTCACAGGCATAAGGAAGATCATTCCCAGCATGCTATACAGATGCTAGGATTGGAACTCAGCTCTTTTTGCTTGAACAGTAAGTGTTCTTAACCAACGAACTGTTGTTCTAGTTCATGCAATATCTTTACCACAAGTGTTCTCATATCCAATAACCACATGCCGAACCCCATTCGAACGCCTCCTCTAATGAATCCTCTCTGGTGCCGCTTAACAGAATTCATTATTTTTTCGTAATACAAGCTGCTTCTGCGTGTACTTGCATACCATCATAAATATTTGTGCATAAGCTTGGTGCTCACCATGGTGACAATAAGCTATGTTTAAGAAGAATTGACATGAGATTCATAATATTCTTCCGCCAAATTACCTTTTTATAAGAGAAACTCAAGATGTAATAATTATAAGCCAAAGGATGAATGACAGCTGTTCTGTTCTTTTGGGGGGAAATTAATAAACATGAGTGTGCCCCAAGATAGAACTTTTTAAAATTCCAAAATATTTTAAGTAAAATCACAAAGAAAAAATTTACATAGAAATTAAAGAAAGAAAAACTTTATAATATCATAGTCAAAAAGGTATCACATGTTTTCCATCAAGTTTTTACTGGTCATTATTGCAGGATATTGAGTGAAGCTTTAAGGAATTAAAATCAGATTAGAAATGAGAAATGTTTCTGAGTTTTGAATCAAATCTAATGTAATAATGATTATCATTATGTACAAAGTATGAAATTTTACACTTTTACATTAGTTTTCATTTTATTTTTGCATTTGCATTTGCCCTGTGTAATAAGTTGGTTTCAATTTTTGAATTGCTTTGTAATAGAATGTTCTTGCTGTGTTAAAATAGTCCTCTTATTATACTACAGAGTAATTCCGTGTCTGAGCTCTCCATTGGGACTATGAAGCTATAGCTTATTTTGCATATGTAACCCACCCTCTGCTATCTATGACTGGCCTGTGTGTAGTGCAGAGAACTGTGTTTCAACACTTATCAATAACTCTGCAGTATATGCTCTACTTTATATTTTTTGCTAATATAAAATCTCTGTCTCTCTTCATTTTCCATTCAAACTGCATCACAGTAGGAATATAATATAATGACTTAACCACATGTTCTTTTGCTACATGAAAAGTTGGAAGTAGAACTGCGAGCTACTAAGCTTCTTATAGTCAATTTAAGAGAATGAAGGCTGCCAGGAACAGCTAAGTGAGTTAGGATGAAGCACAGAGATACTCTGCTACATGCCCAAATAAGAAAGCATTTATAAAAACATTTAAGTATAAAAATACTATGCCAGTGTATTCTGAAAACAATCTTAAATTTCATCATAAAGCAGGTGAAACTATGCTGTAAGAGAAGCAGTTGGCCTGAGCCTGAACCTGTAGTGGTTGACTGAGACTTTGAAAAAATCTACAATCTCTTGAGAAATACCAGGCCTCTGGACATGACTTTCTGGATTACATTGTGCAAATTCAGGTGGGAAGACCTCCCCGCACCCCTCCACTGTTTGGAGTACCATTCCCTGCTGGGGATCTTGAGCTGTGTATGTGGAAAAGAGCCCAGCAGCAGTATGTGTTCATTTCTTTTTCTGATCCTTGATTTTATGATGTGACCAGTTAATCCCACCCGCTGCCTTTACTTCCTTACTATGATGTACAGCATAAATTGTGAGCTGAAATACATTCTTAGTCACTTAAGTTTCTTTTGTTAGAGTATTTTTTCACAGCAACAGGAAAAGAAAGTAAGCTAGTGGCCATTTGCTAACCCCAAAGTTAGGTTGTCTAGAAAGTGCATTTAACATGCTAGCAGTTTGTATTAAACAGCTCATGTTTTTCATGATCAGCTTTCTTTCCCCTTCTTTTGGTAAATTTTGACTTTAGTAAATCTGACAAAATTCCTTTTTTCTTGGTGAGCTTGAGGCTCTGGCTGATGGATACTGTGGGTGATTTCCTAACACAATTGAATGTATAATCTGCTTGGAAATACTGAACCATACAGTTTTTTAATGCTCTACAGCAAATCTATTGCACAGAGGCAATGGTAAACGTTGTGTTTTCTCTTTGGTACATCTGAGTAGACAAACAGCCATAGTCAGGAAGGAAGAAAGGGAGCAAGGGATCGTGGGTAGGCTCCAGAAATGTAGATCTGCAAGAACATGTCAAAAAACATGTCTCTGCATTTTTAAAATTTTTTTTATTAATTTGTTCTTGTTACATTTCAATGGTTGTCCCATCCCTTGTATCCTCCCATTCTTCCCTCCCTCCCTTTTTCCCATTATTCCCTTCCCCTATGACTGCTCCTGAGGGGGATTTCCTCCCCCTGTATATGCTCATAGGGTATCAAGTCTCTTCTTGGTAAACCTGCTATCCTTCCTCTGAGTGCCACCAGGTCTCCCTCTCCAGGGGACGTGCTCAAATAAGAGGCACCAGAGTTCGTGTGAAAGTCATACCCCACACTCCCCTCAACTGTGGAGAATGGTCTGACCATTAGTTAGATCTGGGTAGGGGTTAAAAGTTTACCGCCTGTATTGTCCTTGGCTGGTGCCTTAGTTTGAGCAGGACCCCTGTGCCCAAATCTGCCTATCATAATGTTCTACTTGTAGGTTTCTAGGACCCTCTGGATCCTTCTACTTTGCTATTCTCCTATGCTTCTCTCATCTAGAGTCCCAATAGGATGTCTTTCCCTCTGTCCCAGTTTCCTGGTAAGTTAAGGCTTTCGTGGGACATGCCCCTTTGGCTAGTATGCAGATATAAGTGACTATATACCATTTGATTCTTTCTGCTTCTGGGTTAACTCACTCATTATGATCATTTCTAGCACAATCCATTTGTCCACAAATTTCAGGAATTCCTTGTTTTTAATAGCTGAGTAGTATTCCATAGTGTATATGTACCACAGTTTCTTTATCCATTCTTCTACTGATGGACACTTAGGCTGTTTCCATGTTCTGGCTATTATGAACAAGGCTGCTATGAACATGGTTGAGCAAATTTTTTTGTTGTGTGATGGAGCATCTTCTAGGTATATTCCAAGGAGTGGAATAGCTGGGTCTTGAGGAAGCCCTATTCCCAGTTTTCTGAGATAGCACCAGATAGATTTCCAAAGTGGCTGCACTAGTTTGCATTCCCACCAGCAATGAAGGAGTGTTCCTCTCTCTCCACATCCTCGCCAGCATGTGGTGTTGCTTGAATTTTTGATCTTAGCCATTTTGATGGGTGTAAGATGAAATCTCAGAGTTGTTTTGATTTGCATTTCCCTTAGCAGAGACCATAAAAGCCAGAAGAGCCTGGACAGAGATCCTGCAAACCCTAAGAGACCACAAACACCAGGCCAGACTACTTTGCCCAGCAAAACTATCATGTCTTTACTTTTTAAACTAAATATTCAGTACATATGAAGTTACAAATCAACCGAGGAACATAGATTGTATAATACGTTCAATATATCAAGAAAGACATTGCTAATTATGTACCAAAATCACAGATAGAGGTCAAGCTGTATACAGTAAAAGATTTTTAATATTATATCACATTGAAAAGGCAATATATGGAAGTGGGTGGATGGAGAGTGGGTTCACAGATGGAGGAGATACTATTGATAATAGGTAGAATCTTCCAAACTTAAGGACCTCCAATGCAATCTCAATATACTATGCTATAGAACTCAGTGAAATAATTCTAAAGTTTATATGAAGAGGAAAGGTTCCAAAATAAACAACAAATGATGAAGAAACAGTTACAAGAGTCATACCACTTAATTTTAAGATGTTTTAAAGAGGTACAAAAATCAATAGAGTTTGGTACCTGAAAATGAACAGTTACAAGAATCAATGTTACTAAATAAGCACTGCTGAAAAAGACCTACATAAATATAGACAATTGGTAATTGTCAAAGATTCAAAGGCAATTCATTGAATAAAAAGAAAAACTTTTACTAAATAGTTTTGGTATTTAGTGAAATACCAAATCAGCCTATTAAGGAAAGAAAACTTTAGATTGATCTATATTTTTGACACAAAGACATATAAAAATAGCCTCAAAATTGAAATCAAAACCACATAACTTCTTATACAAAAGTACAAAAGGAAAGCTAAATGATTCTTTGGTTTCCATAAGCTTTATAAATTATTTTTAATTTTTTATAGTTATTTTTATTGAAACTGGTTCTTTTTCTCGTACAATACACCCTGAGCACAGTATCTCTTCCCTCTCTTCCTCCCAGAACTTCCCAAACTCGCCTTGCTCCCAGATTCATACCCTTTCCTTTTTCCTTCAGAAATGTGCAGGCCTCCAAGAGACTACAACCAAACAGGAGAAAACAAGATACAATGAATCTGGTGAAAACTTCATATTTAAGATCAAGAAAGCAATCCAAAAAGGTGGAAACAATCCTAAGAGCAGGAAAAACAATCAAAGACACAACCACTTCATAAGCACTTAAGGTATAAAACAAAACCACATAATCCATGAGAAAAAAAATCTTATGAACATATACCCTAGTATAATGTAAAACTTCTGCTCTTTGGAAAACATTCGAAGGAAAGGAGACAATATTTGCAATACATGTATATAAAAGGAGACATGTATTGAAAATATATAAGAATTTCTGAAAACTCAAGAATATGAAAACAAACAACCAAATTGAAAAATTGGTACAAGACTTGAATAGACATCTCATCAAAGACATACATATGGTAAATAACATGAAAATATTTTCCACCTCATTTGCTTAGGGAAATGCAAATGAAATCAACAATGCAATACAAGTGCACATATTTAAGAATGGCTAAAATTCTGGAAACAAATCTGCAATACTGATTTCTAGCAAAGAGGTTACCAAGAAGAGAATTGATACCCTATGAGCATATACAGGGGGAGGAAATCCCCCTCAGGAACAGTCATGGGGAGGAGAATAAGGGGAAAATGGGAGGGAGGGAAGAATGGGAGGATAGAAGGGATGGGATAACCATTGAGATGTAACAAGAATAAATTAATAAAAAATTTTTTAAAAAAGATGCTGAACACCAAAACTCATTAACCATTGATGTAGAATATAACTTATTCACAACTCCAGGAGATAGTGCAGGCATCTGTAACAATGCTAACTTTCCTCTCACCTGATGATCCAACAATTGTATTTTACTTAAAAACTTGCACACAGAAAACCAGATCACAAATGCTTATACCTATACCAATAAACAGTCACCAAAAGTTTGTTCTTACCATATATTAGTGATTAAAATCCTGCAGGATATCCACAAAGTAATAAACTACTAAGCAATGACAAAAATACAAGTGAAGAAAATGTAAAATTCATGTACAAAGGCCAACTGATAGTACAAATGTTTAAAAAGGAACTTAGAAAAGTGTCTGTGTGTCTGTCTACTAAACACACACACACACACACACATACACACACAGCCTTTTATAAAAAGCACAGTACAGAGGTGGTCAAAAATCCATACCTATCAAAATATTAAGCATGAGAATGAAAGATAACAGTGAGTAAGTGAAAGAAAGGGAGGATTTGACTTTAGGAAAATAAAATCATTCCATATGACCATATTACAGTATTTGCCTAATATAAGGTATTTGTCAAAATTTGTAGAATTTTACAGTACAGTGAACCTTCATTTATTCAAATTTAAGAAAGGAAACTTGGGGAGGGAGAGATGGTTCAGTACTTAAGAGTGCTTGCTACTCTTCCAAAGATTGAATTAGATTCTCAGGACTCATATTGCATGGCTTTCAACCATCTGTAACTCTAGTTCCAGGGTCTCCAACGCTATTCTCTAGGTTCCGCAAGCACCTCCAAACACATGCACACATCCACACTCTCTCTCACGCACATAAATTACAAAATAATAATAAATTGAAAAAGAAAACTAAAGGATGTCAAGATATATGGTAAAATATAATCAATAACATGACTATTACATACTTATAAAACCACTTCAACTAAATACGGGGGTAAATTTTGCTAACCTAAGTAAAAAAATAGAATATATTAGCATTAACAATAAAGTAATTATAGTTAAGCACTGAACCATAGTCAATAACCTTATTTTCCATGAAGGTACAAAGTACAAATCTGAAACCGCATGTAATTGTCCCACAGTGTCCATAAGATGTATTCAATTTCAAAATTCATAACAATACTCGTCTCTTATCTAAAATGATTCATGATGTGCAAATGCCCTGCATTGTAGTAAATATCTGTGGATTGCTCAAAATGCTGTAGAAGATATAAATACTTTGTAAAAATCCGTACTATATTGTTTAGGGGTAATGACAAGGAAACAAACAGTACATATTCAGTACAGATAAATTTTCTTTATATATTCTTACCATTGGTTGAATATCCCATGTAGAAACCACAAACGGGAATTTGTCCACATTTACAAGAATTAATAAATGAGTTAGTAAATAATGAAAAGGGAGCCTCTTTCCTTAAAATTAGAGTGGGAAATTATTATGACATAGGATAGCGAGTTTAAAATGTGGCATATTATGTTAGGACAGAGTTGAATTCAGGTTTAGATTGACATAGATATATTTATGCATAGAGACATCTTTATAAATAAGAACAGTTGGATACATATGGATATATTAATTTATAACTAGACATTGTGTATATATTTATGTATATATACCTATCTAAGTTTCATCAATCACATAAGGAAATGACTATCCATGATACATACTGTCAGTATGACACTGGACAATAGATTTTGATTATTTCTTTAAAGAAACAACTGAATGTAGATATGAAAAAAGGCATATATAAGATGAACATGCAGTATCATGAAGTTTTAGCAAATAAAGAGGGGGCTAAGAAATTTATAGTGACTGTCATATGTGCAATGGCATAAGAAATTTATAGTGACTGTCATATGTGCAATGGCATAAGAAATTTATAGTGACTGTCATATGTGCAATGGCATAAGAAATTTATAGTGACTGTCATATGTGCAATGGCATAAGAAAGCAATTGAAAAAATAAAGATCATAGCTAGGATAATTTGTGTATGAAAATGATCCAGGTCATATTTCATACTAATGCCAATTATAAAATAAACTTTTATAATTTATACTCTATACTGTTATAAAATAAATAAATAAATAAATAAGTGGTGCTGGTCTCTAACTGGATGTATACATGTAGAAGAGTGCAAATAGAGTCATATTTGTCAACCTGGAAAAAAGCCCAAGTCCAAGTAGATCAAAGATTTCAACATAAAACCAGATACACTAAATCTATTAGAAGAGAATTTTGAAAAAGCCTTGAACTCTTTAGCACAGAAGCTTCCTGAACAGAAAACCAACAGCTGAGGCATTAAGAGCAACCATTAATAAATGGGACCTCATTAAACTGAAAGTCTTCTGTAAGGCAAAGGACACAGTCAACAGGACAAAATGACAGGTAACATAATGGGAAAATATCTTCACCAACCCTACATCTGACAGAGGGCTAATATCCAAAATATATAAAGAACTCAATAAATTAGACATCAGCAAACCAAATAACACAATTAAAAATGGAGGAACGAGCTAAACAGAGAATTCTCAATAGAGAAATACCAAATGTTTGAGAAACATTTAAAGAAATATCCAGTGTTGTTAGTCATCAGGGAAATGCACATGAAAATGACTCTGAGATTCCATCTTACACCCATCAGAATGGCTAAGATCAAAACTCAAGAGACAGAACATTCTGGCAAGGATTTGTAGAAGGGGGAACAGGCTTCCTTTGCTGGTGGGAATTCAAACTTCCAGATCCACTTTAGAAACCAATCTGGTGCTTTCTCAGAAAACTGTAAACAACTCTACCTCAAGACCCTGGGCATATTCCCAAAAGATGCTTAACCATACCACAAGGACACTTGCTCAGCTACGTTCACAGCATCTTTATTTGTAATAGCCAGAAAGTGGAAATAACTCAGATGTCCCTTGACTGGAGGAAAGATATAAAAAAATGGTACATTTACACAATGGAATATTATTCAACTATTAAAAACAATGATATCCTGAAATTTTTAGGAAAATGGATGGAACTAGAAAAAAAATCATCCTGAGTGAGTAACCCAAACCTATAAAGACACACATGGTGTGTAATCACTTGTAAGTGAATATTATATGGGGCACCAGAGTTCACGTGAAAGTCAGACTCCACTCTCCATTCATATTTAACCACATCCCCTGGAAAGGGAGACCTGGTGGCACTCAGAGGAAGGACAGCAGACTACCAAGAAGAGACTTGGTACCCTATGAGTATATACAGGGGGAAGAGGTCCCCCTAAGTCACAGTCATAAAGGAAAGGAGTAAGGGGAAAATAGGAGGGAGGGAGGAATGGGAGGATACAAGGGATAGGATAACAAGTGAGATGTAATATGAATAAATTAATAAAATATTTTAAAAAGTAAGTGGACATTACTCATAAATTACAGGGCATCCATGCTAAATCTACAGAACCAAAGAAGCTAAATTACAAGGAGGACCCAAGGGAATATGTTTGAATCTCACTCAGAAAGGGAAATAAAATAAGCATTGGATGTGGAAGGAGGGAGGAAACTGCATAGAATATGGGATGAGGAGGTGAGAAGGGGTGGGAATTAGAAGTACGGAGAGCACTGCCGAGAGTGTACCTGATGAAAGAATGGAAATCTGAGATGGGATGCATCTCTGGGTTTTGCCAGAGACCTGGGTGGGAGAGGCCCAGGAAGTCTATGGGGTCACCCTAGCTGAGACGAATAACGGCATATGGATGCTGAAATGGCCATCTCATTTTGCCAGGCAGGACTTTCAGTGGAGGGATAAGGGGAGCAAGGCATCTACAAAAGCTTCTACCCAAAATTTGTCATGCCTACAAGATGTGCAGGGACAAGGATTGAGCAAAGTTTGAAGGAATGCTCAACCAAATTCTGGCCCTACGTAAGACACACATCACGAGAGAGAAGCAATCCCAGGTACTACTTATGTTGCTCTGCTTTGTTTATAGGCAGAAGCCTTGTATAACTATTATGAGAGGCTTCACCTAGCAGCTGATGGAAACAGAGGCAGAGATCCACAGTGAAACAGTAGATAGAACTCGGGGAAACAACTGAGGGAGCCAGCTGTTTCAAAGACTTCACAAGAAGACCTACAGAGTCAACTATCCTGGTTGTTGTATCCTGTATCCTGGGTACGTGGCGGCTCACAAAGACTGAATCACCAAGCAAAGAGCAAGTATGGGCTGGTTCTAGGCCCCTGGAATGTATGTAGCAGATACACAGCCTGGTCTTAAATATACAAATATATTTTTATACTTTATATTCCATACTGCTACATGTGGATATACCAACTACTGGAAAGGATGCTCTATGATTCTGATGCCTCCCTTTGGTTTCTATTACCCTAACTGGCCTGCTTTATCTAGACTCAGTGGGAAAGGATGAGCCTAGTTTGCAGCGAGTTAATGTGCCAGGTCAGGTTGGTATGGGGGAACCTCATCCTTCTCTGAAGAGAAGGAGAAGGGAAAATGGAGAAGGGGTGAGCAAGGGCAAGACTTGGAAGAAAGGAAGAAGGCCTGCAATCAGAATGTAAAATGACTGAATAAATAAACTTTAAATAATATTTTTATAATGTGTACTCTATACTAATGAAAAGAAAGAAAGAAAGAAATGGATGAAAAAAGGATGAAAGAAATGGAGGAAGCTGAAGATTTATCCCAGACATTAAGAATAATTAACTCCCATAAACGATCCAAGCTCTTTCCAAGCACCCTGGTTGGGAAGCTCACAACATATTTCATACCCTCTTCGAAGATTCTTGTAGCACCTTCACTCCCACATGCACAGACCCAGGCACAAACACATAGATATAGAACTAGAAAATAAAAGCTAAAGCCTTTAAAAATCACTCTTTGCCATTTGTTTAAATTAAAACAAATAAAATAATCATTTAGTACAAGCAGAAACAACACAAAGACCCATGAACCCACATGATGAAGTAATCTTAGCTAAGAAAGGTAATACCTGACAGTGATGAAACTTGATAAGCAACAAGGGCAAGCCCGCACTAGCCATTATTTTAAAGAAGAAGAAAACAGAAGTGGCAGGTTAGGTCAGATGTACATTGAATATATGTGGGTGAACTTTACCACTCTGCACTTTTGAGTTATTATTATTGCTTAACCTTTTCAATAGGAAGCTTGAAAATCAGCTTCTGACGTTTTAACTGATAAGAGGGAATTTAGATTATATCCTGTTTTTGTAAGTCATGTGTAGAAACAATGAAGTTCTGGGCTTTAGCAAAGAAGCCAAGTTTCAGATTACTTAATAAGAAATTAAAATATTGAAGAGGCTAAAGGGTTTACATATTCAGTGGCCTTGTGCAATAAAATAAGCGGGTAGAGGATTTGATATATATAGGAGATCACTGATGCAATGACACATCCTCATAATGGCACATAAAATTAATTGGGTGAACACTACCTTCTGGTGTTTTGCTAATATATTTTTTTAAATATGCTTAAGCTTCCAGTTTTAAGAGTTATTCATCATTGTAAGTCATCTTTTGGCAATTATTACTTTTTTTAAAACTAATCACTATCATGGATAATTATTTATGTTAATCCAGGAACAAAGAAGTTTGATGTGATAAGGTTTAATAGCTATTTTTATTTACATTAATTAAATAAATAACAAGATGGCTTCTAATGATTATCTCACTTCTATATGTGATTCTTCTTAAGCAAAGGAAAGAGAACATATTCTCAATTTGCTTGAAGGAGAAAAGAACACTAAGCTATGTGTCCTATATGACCTTGAAAATAGAATGTGAATTCCTCTGGATAAAGGTTACTAAGGCTACTGATGGTCTAGTCAGTTCTTACTACCAGGGAATTTGATTTTAGCAACATTTTTGTTTTATCCTTACTAGGTATATGGCAAATACTCCATCCTCAGTGGTAATAAACATAAATGTCTGGATTCATTGTCAATGTCCTTTATGGGCAGGGATGGCATCACACCCAGATGAGAATCACTATGTTTAAATTTCAATTTCCACAGCTACATCTGTGTTACTTTCTGCTACTGCTGTAATAGATGGCTACAGTATAGAGGCTTAACACAGCATCTGGTTATGATTGCAAAGTCAATAGTCAGATGACTAGGCTTTTTTTCTCTGCTCCTGGTCTCAAAGATAAAAATAAGATCTTGGCCAGTTGGAGTCTTATTAGGAAGCTCAAAAGAGTCAGCTTCCAACATCATTCAAATATCATTTCCTTAGTGACCGTCTGCTGAGTTATTTGCAGTTTTCTGAGGCCAAGTGGATGGCTCATGCCATACCCCTTTTTCCCCACCTTTCAGCACAGCTCGAAAAGTGAGTCATTTTGTGCTCTTCAAACTGAACACATGTTTCTGCCTTGCTCTCTGGCTATGTAGTTCATCCTGAATCTGGAGACATTTTCTAGCTTTGAAAGGGTCTCATCCAGATACTCTAAAATAATTTATCCATTTTCAAAATGCAATCTTAATTGTAGCTACAAGTAGATTTCAGTAGCATCTCTTTCAGATTAGTACTTGGAGGAGAAACTAAGATGCACATATATTGTAAGAACATTGAATACTTGGACCACAAATCTCTATCTTAAAAACTAAGAGCCAGTGACTGAAGAAGCACAGTTCTGCTGCCATGTTTTTTCTAAGCCACTTGAGCTGCCACATGATGGGGACAAGACCTGTCACCTGATTTTCCATTTAAGTTCTTCTCAGATGTAATCTTTGGGGACAGTGCCCTTTCATCGTTAGCTGACAGTCACATGCACATCCAGGAAATAATCCCATCAGAATGATAGTGTCAAATGAGAGTATTCATATTAAAAATTACAATATATATATATATATATATATATATATATATGTGTGTGTGTGTGTGTGTGTGTGTGTGTGTGTGTGTGTGTGTGTGTGTAATACTCTGGAGAGTATTTTAGTGTATCAATTATGAAGCATCTAAAGTCAGATATATTTTCATCTAGAAACTATTGGTAAACATAAATTGTAGCAATATATGTAAGATAGAAAAAATCCAGCATCATTAAAAAAGTTTTGAGAATGTCAAGGTTTCAACAATTAAAGCTAATCACTCTAGCTTTGGGGTACTTATAAATCTTGTTTTTACTTTCCTATGTGTCCTCTAGACATATTTAGTTAAAATGGGATTAATCTGTTTATCTTCTTCATTTGGGTTCAAATGGAGAATGAAACTAATGGTCTTAGCAGTACAGTGCAACTCTATTTCTTGTTTTGTTCTTATTTTAGAGCTTTGATAGTAGAAGAAAATGGAAAGAAAAAAGGACAAACTAAAATTTTGGGGAAGGATATTTTACAGTAATTTTAGCATACATAAACATTTAACAATAAACTAAGATTTTGGGGGGATGCTTTCTTTCTTATTCTTTTGATTCTTTTACTTCTTGAAATACTTTGTTGAGAAGATGTAATTTAGCTGGACATGGTGGCTCACACCTTTATTCCCAACACTGTAGGAGGCAGAGGCAGAGGCAGAGGCAGAGGCAGTTGGATCTCTGTGAGTTAGAGGACAGTGTGGTCTACCAAGTACCAGGGCAGCCAAGGCTATACAGAGAAACCCTGTCTGGATAAACAAAACAAAACAAAACAAAACAAAACAGCTGTTATCTGTGCTTGACAAGTCAAGGATTGGGGGCTCTGTTATCCCTATTAGGATGTGTAGCTCCCTACTGGTTGCTTTCATAATGCTGGAAGTTACTATGCAGACTACTTAGAGGAAGGACATTAGAGGTCTTACTCAACTATGAGGACTACAAACTACAATATCAACCCCCTGGGCAAGATGACCTCTGCTATAATAGTGAAAGGACTGTTACAGGGCCGATGCACTGCCAACTGACTTTATGAAGGCTTCTCTTCAGGAAGGAATCTATTTTTGGTACTGTAGTGCAATCAAAAACCTATGGAAGTCATAACAGAGGGGATTCTTTCTTTCTTTCTTTCTTTCTTTCTTTCTTTCTTTCTTTCTTTCTTTTTTATTAATTTATTCTTGTTACATCTCAATGTTTATCCCATCCCTTGTATCCTCCCATTCCTCCCCCCCCCCATTTTCTCATTATTCCCCTCCCCTATGACTGTTCCTGAGGGGGATTACCTCCCCCTATATATTCTAATAGGGTATCAAGTCTCTTCTTGGCTACCTGCTGTCCTTCCTCTGAGTGCCACCAGGTCTCCCTCTCCAGGGGACATGGTCAAATGTGAGGCACCAGAGTACATGAGAAAGTCGTATCACACTCTCCACTCCACTGTGGAGAATATTCTGACCATTGGCTAGATCTGGGAAGGGGTTTAAAGTTTACCTCCTGTATTGTCCTTGGCTGGTGCCTTAGTTTGAGTGGGACCCCTGGGCCCAAATCTGCCTATTATATTGTTCTACTTGTAGATTTCTAGGACCCTCTGTATCCTTTTATTTTGCTATTCTCCCATGCTTCTCTCATTTAGAGTCCCAATAGGATGCCTTCCCTACAGAGGAGATTCTTATATTGTTATTTAGCAAAGTATGTATGGAATGGAGAGGAAGAAACGGAGTCCCACACCATCATGCTGAACTACTACTGAACTGCTGATAAATTTTGGGCAAAGATGAGTCATTGTCTTCAGATGTAAACCCACTTATGTACTGAATAGGTAGGCTTCATTGGATAGTTCCAAGCAATGGTCACACAGATAGCCCTGTTTAATTCAGTGAATTGGAAATGAAATGAACATAGAAAAGGAACATGTAGCAAAGAAGACTGATAGATTAACAGATGTGGGAGAGAGATAAAGTACAAGGAGGATAAAAAGTACCCAGAATGCATCACATAAATATATATGATTGTAAAAGAATAAATTTAATTACTGAAAACTATAATTTACATCATGGAAATAAGATGCAAATCATGATATAGCATATGGAAAAACTTCTTTCTCTAATGTTTATGTGCTGCTAATTTTTCATGCCATGAAATATAAAATAATGAGTGTCTAAGTTGGAGAATGGAGCAAGATCTGCCTTTTATATTGTGCGATGGATTTAACATTGTAACCATTTTCTTACTGTACCTCAACACTTAAAGAAAGATGTTATAAGGATTCCAGACTTTATTGATGACAGTGGCATGCCTTTTCATCAGTTTTACCAAGAAACAGCACCATCTGTTTGATCATTCCACCTTTGATTCATGATAAGTGGCAACTAAGCAGAAGGGCATCACCATGGCAGAAACCACAGCACTATAGAAGCAGTGAGCCTGAAACGCCAAGCCTTGCAGAAGGATTTCACTCTCACATCTTCAAGTGTCTGTACATTTATGTGTATCCTGGTTAGGCTTCAACTGATGTAATAAAGGGCATAGTCAAAAGCAAACTGGGGAGGAGAGGTTTACTCCATAATGCAGGTTACACAGTCATAGAGTGAAATCAGGGCCTGGAGGCAAGAACTGAGGCAGAGATCGTGGAAGAATTGCTGAATGCCTTGCTCTTTTTAGATTAATCAGTTGATTTTTATTTATTTATTTTTAGAACACTTTTATTCAGAGGCTTGGGGAAAGGTCGGAGAAGTCCACGCTATCTGTTGTACTATGCAGAGCAGATCTTAGAGGTCTCCCTGTTGCTAAGAGGCTCAGTTTGCTTTAAAACATAAGCCAAGTCCATCTGCCCAGGGGCGGCGCAGGGCACTCCCTCCAGTGTGATGATTCCCCCCATATCAATCATTAATCCAGAAAATATCCCACAGTTTTTCCTGCAGTTTACTATAATAGAAGAATTTTCTGAACTGATTTTCCTCTGTCCAAATAACTAAAACTTGTTTCAATTTGACCAAACAATAACCAGGACAATATGCTTCCCATAAAGTCCAGACAGTGATTATGAAATGGTTGTTGGTTGTTGTGATAATTAATTAAAAGGATTCTTTATCTTGAAAAGGTTGGTATTGTAGAGTACCTACAAGACAAAAGAATGATATCAAGTTGTAGGATAGAAATTAAAGGCATTTATATTCAAATTTAATTTTGTAAAAACATAATTATCCATGTGCTCTTATTATTCTACTATTTGGTGTCATATTACATAAGGTTCTGCAGGTGACAAATGGCATTTTTATTATTATTTATTAGATTATAGTTGACATGAATAATATCTTTAGAAAATTTGAAGTCTAAACTACAGTTTTGGCCTCATTTGAAAGACAGATTGGCTTGGTAAAATGACAAAATGCACATGAGACATGGTTTATGCATCTGAAGGAAATAAAATCTTAGATATTTTAATTTCTCATTGGAATTATTAAATGTGGCAATTTCTACTGAATAATATCAGTCAATAGGAACAACAGCAGATTCTGGAAGTGCATTCTACAGAGTGGTGTGACAATTACTGTTATATAGCTCAGCAATCTTTTAATAAACAATATGAGCCTTGTTTGCATTTATCGTAGTGAACCCTAAGCAAATACTCAAGTGAAAAAGAAGCTTACATATTTATAAGAGAAAATTTACATATAACTGCACATAAAATATTCTGTTCCTTTATACTTCTTTAATTTCCACTAAAATCATCATGTAATTATAGCAGAGATACAAATGTAACAAAAATTATGCCAAGCATTATTAGAGTGAGTGCTTCTGTGTTGCAAGGGCATCTGTTCTATGAGAGCTTCTGGTTTCAGCTTTAGTTTTTATCCTAAGCTTGAGATAAAATAAGAACTATTTTTTTTATTTTCATTTTTCAAGGATGATATTCAAAGTGTACCAACCAAAATTATTTTTAAGATGCATTGAAAAGAATTATGATTAAACTCTTCACATATGTATTTACAAACAGTAAACAAATCGTCCCTACAAAAGATGGAGGCTCTGTTTCAGCAAAGGGTATAAAAACGTCAATATATGAAACAGTGAACATCATTTATATTTATTGTCTTTTTTCTGAAGCTCATATTAACAACCTCTTTAGGTGTTTTAACATGTATGTAAGGTGAAGTGGATAGAGAGATGAATGTCTGAATGTCATAAGACAGTTACATGGACCAAAAAATAAAATGCAGTCACACTGTAGGGTACTGAGGTCAAAGAGAGCTTGACGAAGACATGTTTCCTGGGATATATGCATCAGGAAAATGACAGAGAAGTACATTTGGAGTTGAGGGGAAGTGTGGTAGAAGAAGACTTCAGAGAATAAAGTACTGCTGGGGGAACTGTACGTGGTGAGTGTGCCCCGGGGTTAAAGTTCACAGCGTCGTGACGCAAGAGAAAATGTTGAAGAAATAGAAGGAAATATCATTTCAAGGTGTTTGGGGTGTTTAGTACAATTCTGAGACAAGAATAATGTATTTTAAGAATATTTTTTCAATTGGCACATAATTTTCCATTCTAATGGTCTGTATGGTTATTGTTGTGATACTTTATGAAAAATGTTAACGTATATCAGCCCAAGACTTACTGTTGTTGAGAACCAGTTTAAGTGCCACTCTAGGCCACAGAGTTAAGGAATGATAAATGAAACTGACTACCTATTAGGAAGTTCAACTTCAAAAGCTCTCATTAATTTTCCTCAATTAGTAATATGAAATACACTCATTTTGCCTTTTATTGTAAGAAGAAAGCAAAATTTGAACAGGGATGCTTCATTTTTCTTTCCTGAGCTCTTGTAGCAATCCTTAGGTGTTAGATCCCTGAGGAGCCTGTTTTCTGGCATATGAAGGAACTCTAAAGAGCTCTCCTCTCCCCAAAAAAAAGTATGAAAATAAAAATCTAGACTTTTTAAGTTCCTAAAACCCAGAATGATTTTCAGCACCCCACAACATTCCTCAGAGTAATTTATATGAAATCATCTATCATGGAAATTCTACAGGTTCATCATTCTTGTGTTCATTGAAATTTGGAGGCTGGATGCCCAATTTTTGTTCCAGTGATTGACATATGCATATTTTCATCAATGGCACATCTGCTTTGTCAGGACCTATTTTATGACCATTGATATTTGGATTAAGTATGAACTGAGTATAATCGTCTTCTTTTTTCAACTAGAGAATTGCTGTATGAAATGAAAAACATTTATTTCTTTAGTTTCCTTTTGTCAACTGTTTGGCAATGCACAGGTAGGCAGAAGTCTAAAAATCTTAACTTTTTCTTTCTATATTTTCTCTATTGCACACTACAGACATTAATGACATAAGGAATAAAACTTATGGGCTTCTACCAAGAAAACCCAGAGTCTTATGAATTCATGCTAAACACAGTGACTGGTATTGTAACAAGTGGTCCTGGCTTACGAATTAGGAACAAAGGGTATGGGGAACTGTGCACCAACACTATATACCCAAGTAAACAGGCAGCATCTATTAAAGATATGTAATTGCCTTATGGATATGGGGCTCCTGTTAAAGTTCCAAAACATGTTAGAAAATGAATTATTACCAATTTACACCTATACATTCACAGAATAAAGGAGCATAAACAACAACACTAACCATTGATCTTAAGTTAAAATAACAGGCACTAAAATTTCATATCACTGAGCAAAAGGCAAGAATACTGATTTCAATTTCAAAATCATTATCAATAGTGTATAACACATTGTCAAACAAACGCACTGCTCTTGCTGTGCAGTCTGCTCCTGTTGGCATTTGGCAGCCTGAACACACTGTCATGGTATCTAATGCTCATATTTTTCCAAACATAACAAAAGGAGAACAAAACTCTGCAAATTATTAGAAAATATTAACAAACACTGATATCCATGGATTTGTTCATAGATTTGGACAAAGGACAAGTTTCTAGTTGCTTTCTTTCCTGATATCCAACAAGATGTACTTTGATCAGATAATACATTTAATAGTAAGAAAATAGCATTTTTGAAAAAAATCCTTTTATGTGGCATTTCTTTTAAGAGGAAACCAAAACAGACGGAAATATTTTAGATTTCACTTAAACTTAAGCTTCTGTTATTCATTATACCAATAGAAATTTTACTGATATTTTACCATTTGAGAATTTCAGTGTTAGAATGTATGTGTGTTGCTACTATGACAAGTTTTCACATATACAGTCTCATGAAAAGAACATGTTGTTTGTAGTGGTTTTAAGACATAATATTTCTCTAGGGTATGTTTTCCTGAGTTTTGATTTTTCTTCCTCACCCCTCATGTTGAAACCTAATATAAATATATTGTAACTAAATGATCCCCAAAACAAGCAAAAAAAAAAAAAAAAAAGGAAGAAGGAAGGATGGGATGGAAGAGAGAGGAGGAGAGGGTGGGAACAACAGGGAGTAGGAGGAAGAAGAAGGAGACACAGCAGTACAAGGCAACAATGACCACTATGTTGACAAAAAAGGAGACCGAACCTGGCTGTAGTCATAGAATTTATCCTAGAGTTGCCATATTTAAGTATTGATCTACCCCATCTAAAATATCACCTTTCTTTTCTTTTTGATGCTAGCAAACTTCTCCCAAAGAGTCAAAATGATCAAGGCATTGCCAAACAATTCCTTGATAGTATTTATCTGCCTTTCCACTGAACACACTCTGGATTTATTTCAAAGACAATCTTCGTATGCCTGGCCAGATAACAGTTAATATGTTAATAGCCCCTCTCAGGACTGAGAAACAGTCGTAGATTTCCTTGCTGCATGTCAAGAGTGTTCATAGGTTGAAGGTACATGTGCCCAAATTTCTACCCCAGAAATGAAAGAAAACCCTTTGAAAGGAAAAAAGGCAGTTGTGAAAGGATACTCTCTATACATTCTTTGCGAATATTATTCATCATTTTAAATGTTTTTTGTTTTGGTCTTGAGTTAAGTTCTGTTTAGCTCAGGCTGGCTTCCAACTTAAAATCCTCTGTTATCAGTTCCCATGTTTGGAGTTTTAGGTGTACTCCATCCCATCAGGACTATTTTAAATGTCAAAGTATTATTTTTACTATTATACTCATATGTGGATATGAACTTATTGAGTATAAAATTGAATCAAATCCATATCTACTTACGGATATCAGTTAGCAAGAGTTTCAGATACCAGTATAATACCAAACTAGGAGCTAAGAAGCCCTGGGTTCTCAGGTCATGGCTATGCTTCATAGATATTTAATTTAATTTATTATACGTTATTTGGATTATATCCAGATGGTTATCGTCTCACTGGTGTCTTCCTACTCCCACCCTCCTTTCCTCTTCCACCCTATTCTCCTTCCCTAGACCACTCTTAGCACTCTGCCCAGAGTTCAGCAGAGTTCCAGCATCTGTCCTGATCTCTCAGTCCAGTAGAGTCTCTCAGAGAATGTCTATATTGGGCTAATATCCACTTATAAGTGAGTATATACTATGCATGTCTTTCTGGGTCTGGGTTACCTCACTCAGGTTGATCTTTTATAGTTCCAAGGAGAGGCTAGGCCTTGGATCATGAACCTGTCATCACTATAGTAGGATGCTGGAGACAGGAGGAACCTGGGGGCTTGAGACCAGCCAACCCAGCTGAAACATCTTGCTCTGCCTCCATAGAGAGACCTTGTCTTTTAAAAATTAAAGTATAGAAAGAGAGAGGAAGGCTTTGAATACTGATGTCAGGCCTCTACATACTTATGCATGGGGCACATGTACCTTCAACATGCATGCATGCACAACACACATACACACACACACACACACACAGAGGGAGAGGCAGTGAGAGTGAGAGAGAGAGAGAGAGAGAGAGAGAGAGAGAGAGAGAGAGAGAGAGAGAGAGAGAGAGAGAGAGAGAGAGAGAGAGATACAGACACAAGAGAGAGAAAGAAGAGCAACATTTCAGACTGACATTCACATGCAATTTCTTACTTCCCCATTCAGATGTTCAATCCAGTACTGTATGTTTCTAGGTCAAGAAGCTCAAATCTTTTCATACCTGTTTTTTTTCTCCAACTATTCCAATATATAAAATGCATTTAGATATTTCTAAGCTATTATAAAACATCCCATTCTTTGTCCTTATCACTTTAATTTCAGAACTCAATTAGATTAGAATTACCTTTATATAGGCTCTATTTATTTTTTTCCCTGTTGTTTGAAAAATAAGATGAATGGGGCTGATGGGATAGATCAGTTTGGAAAATAATTTCTGTGAAAGCACGAGTTCATCTTACCCCCCAAAACCCATATAAAACACCAAGCATGGTGGTTCTTCTCCTGTTGGGACTGAAGAAAAGTGAGTTTTCTAGGCATCCAGCCTCGCCTAGTTTATGGCTCTGCTATACCAGTGAGGGCTCTGTCTCCAAAAACAAGGTGAGATGCTCTAAAGTAATGGTACTAAAGGATGACCTCTGGCCTCCACTGCACATGCATGTGAGCACACTAACACCTATGTACACTGTCCCCATGGACACATATTTACATACACATGTAGAAATGCAAAATATAAAATCAAAGTTTGAAACAAAAACCTAGTGACGTAGATTAGATTGAGGCTTAGGTAAGTTCTGTCCCACAGAAAAGCAGAAACAGCCCTTCGTTCCTGGGCCCGAGGTTTTGTTCTGTATTGTGTTCATTGCTAGGAGACACAGGAAGTCTATGTTGCAACAAGTAGACTTTTGACAATAACCTTAACCTCAAAAACAAAGTCTTCACATAATTAAGAGAAATAACAAGCACAAGAAGCTTCATAAGGCCATCATCTGACTCCATTGCAAAGAAACTTGTTTTTAATGGAGCATTGTGTGGTACATGCCAGAATAAATATCAGAATGATTTGTCTTTTTCAATAATACACATCAGCTAGAGAGCATAAGCTCAAAAGGAAGTTGTAAATGGCCACTTGAGGAGATTATATTAAAAGCCTGGTGCCAGTGATCGCTGAACCCAGTGATCTCTCCAGTCTGGTGGTTGTATGGCCTGTGCCTCACAGAATTTCCACAGCTGCTAGAAGCTTCCATAGTTACTACTAGGAAAAAGAATCATCAAGATGTCAGCCACTTGGGGTATAACTAAGGGATTTTAAAAATTATTATCTTGAAAAACAACTTTTAGTATATTTCTCTCCTCCAAAATAATGTGACAGAAATATAAAAAATATGCAAAAATGAAGAAAATAGCACAATGGATTTAAGAACATATTTCATTATGGATTTGAATTTCTTGTTAATCTTAACTGAGTTGAATGGTTTATAGAATCTCCCTAGGTTGGCATATTTGTTTAATGAAGCTTTAAAAATAAAAAATTGTACCCAGCTAATGTGTGGATGAAATGTGAAAATTTCAAATATGCTTCCTGGCTCATTTCTCCATGAAAAGGAAAATACTTAAAACTTGATAATTTTAATGATTTATGACTAATAAGGTCTGATCATAAAATGTGTCATCATTTTACTACTGCAGAGAAAAATTACTAATGTGGAATATATCAATATTACTGTGTATATCTCATTCATATTCCTATTTTTCAGAAATGAAACATTATATTATTGTGTCAGAATGGAAAGAAATAAAAAGGCAGTTTTAAGAGTATTTGGATAACTCAACTATAAGTTGCTACAGTCAAATCTGCTAAGATTTCTTTTTTCTTTTTCTTTTCTTTTTTTTTTTTTTTTTGGTTAGAGTTTTCTGCACTTTACTATCCTCCCTACTTTCACATAAGTGCATAAGTGAGAAAAAGAACTATCCATTATAGAGCCTATCAAGAAATCATGTTTTGTTCATCTGCCAGACTTCTCAGCAAATGTATCTATGATGACTTTCTTCCTCCATCTCTCTCTCTCTCTCATTTATTTCACCTCTATTTTAGAAAATACATTCTCAGCAGACAAGTTATGGGTGGGGGTGCACTGAGTGAGAGAGAAGGCCACATGTAAAATGCTCATTTCTGGTTAACTGTGTAGGAAGAGGACAAAGATTCATTTATTAAGAACAAAGATTAAATTCATTCTTCTGCTTTTTCATTTTATTTTATCATAAATATTCTAAACAACTTTTCTACTCTATATTTCTTTCATGTATATACTCTTATAATTAATATTTATGATGACAGTATATATACCCTTAGAAAATAATTTTATTGCAAACCCAGAAGCCAAATTCTTGTCCTACAATCACAAATTTTTCTATGATTCCTCTCCCTAATTCCATTGTTCTAAATGGATCTGTTCTTCTCAAAGACACACCATATAAATCTTATACAGTCTCTATTCAGCAAAAGATTTCTCTGGTTACTTACTACTATGTAGCTTTAATTCATGCATGGGCACTCTTTCTATTACTTCTTTATTTCTAAGCCTGCTATGTTAAGTCCCCACCTCTCACTAGTCCAAAGTTCTCCTCTCTCCTGATGCTTAGTGTGAATTTGAGAAAGTTTCATCATTAAGGAATGACAAAGCATCCAAGCCTACTGTTGCTGACCTTGTTGATCCTTTAATCACTTCTTGAATCTATTCTCTCAACTCTATCAAAGCAGGTGCATTGAAAGGTTTAAGGAATCCATTTACCCAATTCACTAAATGACTAAATCAAACGACCAGTCTATAATCATTAAACCCTTATCAAGTAAAAAGGATCTGCTTCATTTCCTCCCACATTCTTACCTCTGATGGCACCTCCACCAGTCACAAGCCATCAGAGTCATCACAATTTCTTGCTTGCCCATACTCTCTGAGACCAATAAAACTTTGCCCGTGTCTAACAGACACATCATTGAGGACTATGTAGAGCCTGATTCAGCAAACACAGGGATCCTACATCACTTGGAAACCTCAGAGGTTGGCTTACCAGTTACTTATACAACTTGTAAACCCACTAACTTATAAAACTCCACTAACTTAATCTACTTTCAAAAAGCTGCATGTCCATACTGAGTCAGGTCCTCTTGACTCCTTCCCTCTTGAAGTCAGGACGAACACCTCTCTGTTTTTTCCCTTAACTGCCTTTTCTGTTCTCAGAACTTCCTCACCCTTCCCTATCATATGTGTTTTTATGAAATATACCACATAATATTTTTAAATGATTCCTTATAGTCTAAAGTGGAGGTTCACCAATAGTTTTGTTTAATAATTTAACTTCTAAAAATGCTACACGTGAGCACTGTCATTACATTGCCCCAGCTCCTTCTTCCTCCTTCTGTGTTTCTTTTCCCAAATTATGATCTCTTTAAATCACTAATGTTCCATGTACATATACATGCTTACATGTACATGTACACGTGTATTCCACTATTTCTTGTCTGCTGTGTATTGTTCCTGAAAATAACTAAAATAAATATTTAAAACAAGGTGTCATTAGCATACAGCAAAATATCTCCATTTGATAACAGAGCACAAACATTTTAAATAGAACATATTTGAAGAGGGCTGAGCATGCAGCTCATTTGGCAGAGACCTTGCTTAGCATGTGTGAGCCCCTGATTGGACCCCATGCATAAGGGAAAAAAGGAATGGGTTGTTTTTTTAAAAAAAATAAAAGACTTTTGGTGTGGCAGGGGGAGCGATAACCAAAGAAAGAAGAGACAGAATTTTGTTGTTTATAGCTCCCTAAGAGAGAAAGCAGTATGGACCAGAGAAGTGTCAGCATTCATGACAAGAGAGCTGGAGCTCCGTTGGACAGCTTAAAGTTGCTCTAGCTGGTGGCTGGAGCTATTCAGGCACATTGGGTTCCCTGTGGATTGGTTAATTCGGGTTATTTCCAGGGATCTAGGATATGTGATCTCACCCTATTAGCTGCTATTTGGCCCTGTTGCAGTTATGGCAGGTGCACAGTGGCATGGTGTGTGGCTGAAGTGTGGAGCTAATCAACTACTCAGAAGGGGCGGGGTGTGGGTGTGGGCTGACCAGCCACTAGCCAGGACTCAAACTGGGTTAAGACATTTCAAAACAAACAGAGTCAAACATTGTTACAGGAAGGCCACTTTGACATGAAGTCTCAACTATAAATACAAACATTTTGTACCTGAAAGAATGCTGGAAATATTACTCTTGATAGGAAAATATCAGTAATAAAAAGATGAAAGAAAGAAGACAAAAGTACTACTTTTAAGTTTAACTTGATTAACCAAAATTATAATTTTCCCCCATAGATGAAGCAATGCTAAATCTACTAATCTAAAATTCATGAAATGATCAATACTGCAACTTTCATATCTATTGTTCAAACTTGTTGTTGATGTCAATAAAATATAACACAAATTTTAACATTTATCAAACATTTACTGTATTCTAAGGAGTATGTTAAACCCTTTGCATATGTTATCTCATTTGACCTGCAAGACATCTCAAATGAAATGATCCTGTCTATTACTTGGCTTTAGTGGACAGGCCAATGAAGCTTTGAGTCATTGAATCGTTTCCCAAAGCCCATTTCAATGAGAGAGGCAAATTTCTCCCCAAAACAGGTCTCATGGTTTCCAAAACCTATCTTTTGACATTCTATCGACAGATTATATTGATATCTAAATGATAAAAGTTGTTAAATTTTTCACTCTTTCTATGATTAATAACTAGATGGGTGCAGCCATAAAGACACTGAAAAAGGAAAATAATATGCAGTCTTGTATTTTGTTCACCCAGACACCCAAAGCTATGTTGGAAGAAAAGTGGTAAGTAAACACTTGTCTCCCAGCTACTGTGAACATTCAGAAAAAGAAAAGAAGGAAAAACACTTAGGATTTAAAATAAATTCCTAAAAATCATCGGCATGTGTTATATTTGGTTCATCAACAGGAGAAAAAAATAGACACATGCATTGAAAATGAAATATCTATGCTAAATGTCTTTGATATGCTGCCAGATTTACCCACAGAAGGTCTTGACTATAAACAAACAGCTACTTACACATGTATGACCCTGGAAAGATGACTGAGTGGGCACAAAATGGTGTCTGTTTTATCTTGAAAATTTGCTTCATTTTGAGCTGTCATATTTTCACCTCCTTTCAAGAAAAAGAAAAAGAGAAATACTGGCTGTGCTTTCAGAATTGAGGAGCTGCATAGCCACATTGCACTAACCAATGCATACCTTTACCAATGCACCGACTTGTTTGTAAGAATAAAACAATGAGTGTGACAATGACCATGTCATTTATTATAGATACTTTCTACACTGGGTTCTAACTCATCCCAGCCACATCATATTATTGATTAACTCATTAGAGCACCTTCAAATCATCTGGTGTCCTAGGTCATCTTGATTTATTATTAAATTTGTAAGGGATTGTTTCTATTTGAGAACTAGAGTAGCCTTCACTTAAGACTCCAAAAAGAAAAGTGAACTTTAATGTTCTTAAGAACAGATCCCAGGCCACATAAACTAAAAATGAATCTCCTTATCCTTAAACTCAAAAGCCTTTAGCACTTTATAAGTAATATGGAACAGATGGTCAATAAATATTTATTGACTGATTTTATTCTCAGTTAGTTTTCCCTCAATTAAGCTCTAGATCTCTTAATTATATTAACACAAATAACCTGCTATATTAGAGTGTTTGTCAATATTCCACACTTCATTTCCAATAGAAACATTTTCATATGCACTATTTTTTGAATACATTTTTGAAGAGAAACAAGATGCTTATGTTAAAAAAAGTCCTACTGATCTTTAATTTTTTCAACCACTAATGATTCTTTTTTTTCAAACACATTTTACTGATCACTCAGAAACACATATTAAGAAGAATTTGCTTCAGTAAATTTAGATATCTGAAAACTATTACATATTCTAATTCGATTGTTAAGGGTTTGTTGTTTACTTGGAGATTTGTGGTTTGAGTATGTGCCTTTAATTTCATTACATAATCAACCTTACTGATACATTTAAGGGGAGGACAGTAAAATGAAATAACTAAATTTTATGTATTTTAAAATATATTTAGGGTCTTATATTCATATGAACATAAAATTTCATGATGGACCTATAATATTTTGATAAAGTAAAATAGACAAAAATATATTTTAAAAAATCTTCAAGAGAGTACTCTGGTCATATTTCTATAAAAACTAATTATAGTAAATTCCCCTATATTTTGAATATTGGATACTAACCAATCTGTAATCTAATAAGTAGATGCAATGCATTCCAACATGGCTTATAAGGGACCAAAGAAAGAAGACACATTCATGATTGGTGTTAGAAACTTGATGTTATTGGTGCTAGCACTCAATCTGGACTTTTAACTGACCACTGTTCCTTGTTCTAGAACAGCTAGGAAAATGGAAGAAATCAATTTCATATTTGTCACAATGAGATAGGTGTTTGTAATAGTTACTTTAAACTATTGTGCATGTTGCAGACTGCTTTAAAATTGACTGTTCTATTTCCAGTTCTTTGACACAGGTTTACATTTTGAGTTACTTAGTTTCAGTTCAGCTATTCATTACATATGGTTGGGTAGGATATATGTTACACTAAATTTGATAATTTGTAACATCTTCACAGTTTATATTCTTTATTGACTATGATAAATAGTGGGGGCAATCACCATTTAAATCTTTCAGCCTAAATTGTCAGCTTTGTGTTGCAAGAATTTGGAAGATTAAGGAAATCCTTACATTATGTCAGAGAGAACCAGAGGAAACCTGTAGGAAACATCTTAATTTTTCTGTATATCACTCTGAAACCCACTTCCAGGTTGACCTATGAGTATTGTCTGTTTACTGGTTCAATTTCAAAGATTTGGAAATTTCTCAAAATGATGTCAATCTTTTTACTTTCCTAAAGTTTCTAAATATAAAGATTCATCTTCAAATACCAGGGCAAGAGAGACTTGAGGTAATAAACAGTAACAACAGTAATAATAAACAAACCTCTCCTCCTGGCCTCCCTAAGGCATTGCTTCTGCCTTCAGTAGGACTCGTTCTCTCTTGCACTCATGGCCCTGTCCAAGCCAGGAATGCTTTCCTTCATATCTTTTATTGTTTCTCCTGTATCTTGCTTATATAGTGTGGTTGTTTTGCTGTATGTGCAAACAGTTTAGAATCATCTGAGAAAGAAGGTGAATATAAACAAATAAGACCTGATGATCTTACATACGGAGATGCTTCCAGTCCTTCCGGGAAAAGATACGTTTTAAAGTTCAAGATAGTATTACAGGCAGACTATGTGCAAAAGAGCCAAGTTATGAAGCAGTGAATGAAAAATAACATTAACAACAACAAAAAGAGTACAAGAAAATTTTCACATGAGAGTTGCCAACTGTAGCACAACTTATTTGACCCACAACATAAACTAAGTCAATTTTATTTACTATGGAAAGAAGCAGGAAAAAAAAAAAAAAAAAAAAAAAAAAAGAACTGCTACAGTAAATGGCATTAAGACAACCAGACTGAAGCAAATTCTTACAAAGTGTCTTGTTTATTGTTTGGAAGACTCTCAATTATTGTGCAATTTCCACTGAATAACTCAAAGTGAGTGCTAGCTACTGAGGAAGTGTCTACCCAGAGATTGGCAGAACCAGAAAGAGCTGTAAGCAAGAGAAGAAAGACATCCTCATGCAGAGACTTTTACATTTTGCTAAGGTGGCTATATCTGCATACTAGCCCAAGGGGCATGTCCCACAAAAGCCTTCACTTACCAGGAAACTGGGACAGAGGGGAAGGCATCCTATTGGGACTCTAAATGAGAGACGCATGGGAGAACAGCAAAATAAAAGGATCCAGAGGGCCCTAGAAATCTACAAGTAGAACAATATGATAGGCAGATTTGGGCCCAGGGGTCCCGCTCAAACTAAGGCACCAGCCAAGGACAATACAGGAGGTAAACTTTAAACCCCTTCCCAGATCTAGCCAATGGTCAGAATATTCTCCACAGTTGAGTGGAGAGTGTGATATGACTTTCTCATGTACTCTGGTGCCTCACATTTGACCATGTCCCCTGGAGGGGGAGACCTGGTGGCACTCAGAGGAAGTACAGCTGGTAGCCAAGAAGAGACTTGATACCCTATGAGAATATATAGGGGAACGTAATCCCCCTCAGGAACAGTCATAGGGGAGGGGAATAATGAGAAAATGGGGGGGGGGAGGAATGGGAGGATACAAGGGATGGGATAAACATTGAGATGTAACAAGAATAAATTAATAATAAAAAAAAACTAAAAAAAAAAAAAATCATGGCTGCAGTTCTGTAATTTGTCACATTTATAATGGAAAAAAAAAACCTTTAAGGGTTTCCTATTTTGATCCTGGAAGACCTACAACCAGACTAGATTTGATTTGTTTGATAGAAGGGATGAGGAGGTAAACCTGGCAGAAAGACTGTAGAGAAATGAAATTTTTTTTATTTCTAAACATGGGTGAGGGAATGAGAAATATAAAATGTGTGTGTGTGTGTGTGTGTGTGTGTGTTGTGTGTGTGTATTGTGTGTTAGTATGGTTTCAAAGAATGAACAAGTTGACTTCAGAAATGGAGGACTATCTCTTGTAAGACTCTTTTACAGAAGAAAGGAACGATATCGGAAGTTGAGGGTGTCCAGTGTGCTGCACTAGCAATAACAAATAGTGTCAACATTAGGGCAACTCATAATTAAATTAACGTAAAAGTGAAAACACTAAGTCATTTTTTAAAACATTCAGTCAGTGACAGAACTGAGGCTGGTATTTCAGGTTCTTTAGGATCTTGCTGAACATTTTCTACAAAGATAAATTCATAGCAAACAACCCTATATTAAATGTTCTTGGGCCTAGAGAGATGGACCAACAGCTAGAACACTGGATCCCCTTCTAGAGGACTGGCATTCAAGTCCCAGCACACATGGCAGCTCATAAGCTTCTGTAACTCCAATAATAAGATACTTTACAATCTCTCTGCCCACCTATGTACTACTAATTGGTGTACAGATATACTTTCCAAAAGCAAAAACAAAAACAGATCCCCTCAAATCAAAACCAACCAACCAACCAACCAACCAACCAACTAACCAACCAACCAAACAGAAACACTTATATACAGTAGATAAAATAAAATTTACTTAAAACTATTACCATTGGTAATATG